>NW_009235000.1:10415-45137 GCF_000690835.1 Fulmarus glacialis | reverse complement strand
ACCCCCCCTCCCCGTTTTCAAGTCCACACTGTTTTGGAATGGACAATTTAGATTAGTGAATGATGGAGAAAAAAAGGCTTTGGAAGAGACTTGAAGGGTCAGAGGTTGCAGATGTAAAAGTGAAGCTGAACCTCAAGACACGCAGTAGAGTAGAGGCTAAGATTAGAGGCACCTGGGAAGGAGTGAAGGCAACGCAAATTGCACAAGCAGAAACACAACATGAGGACTGGATAGGCAGATAACTGAAAGTCCTGCTCATCGCCACTATTTTTGTTGTCTTTGATGCATGAGGAGGTTCTGCTTTGGGCAGTCTCCATGTTAATGACACAGAGCAAAGGATAAGAGGGGAGGCAGAGGCACTAGCAAGCAAGGTGCATGCTACCACCTCACAGACAAGAATAATCCCAAGTCCTTTCCCAGATTTATGCTCTTATTCATGGACTCATACTTAATATCTGTCAAGTGGCATGTTCCTTTGAAGGAAAGATAGGCAAATCCCCATTTTGCTTCTTGCAGAGGACAGCAGAGTGATGGGCCCAGCTCCTCTTTATCTCCGGGAGCTCTGGCAGGGGGAAGGGGAAGGGTGGTAGTAACCAGACTGTGACAACAAATACTATTTCAACGTAAAAGGGAAATTATTTTCTTATTTTCACTCTGGCTCCAAATAGGATAACTTAATAGTCTCTTTGTGTCAAGCCATCTTCCTGGATTATGGTTATTTTGTAGCCTTCAGGATAAATACAACTCAGTATTTCACACCGATGTTAAAACATTTCCTCTCTAAAGGATCAGGCCAAGTTTAAAATGAAGTGACACTAGGGGATGAAAGCCAGGGTCATGGTGGCTATTATATCCTGTTCTCTGCAGGTTCTTGTATTGCACTGGCCCCCTGTGCAATTGCACAGCACTTGGAAATACGGCAGCAGCACTTGGTGAGGCCTGATTAATCTCTGGTGGATGAAGTTTGCTTTGTCTCTCAGTTTGCAGTGTAGCAATCAGGGATTTCGGGAATGGGGGAGAAACTGGTTTGTCTTATTGCATGTCCTGCTTTATGCTAGAAAAGGCAAAGACAAGGGAGCATGTTTTGCCACAGTTTGGAAGGTGCCAAGGTGTGTGATGGCCCCAGCTTCCCATGGCAGTTCATCCACAGCCTCAGGTCTGCCTGACGGATGCTCCGTCTCCCGCCCAGAGATTCACTATTTTGGCTGAGGGCCACACTACGGACTGTACGCTGGAAGGACCTCTGGGGACCAGCACAGCCCTAAGCAGATGTTCAGGCACTCAGGGCAGCTGGCCGGGCACCTGTGTATTATTTATTTATTAGGTTGTCTACGGTGCTGTCCTGAAAGGCATCTGGGCAGCTCAGAAACATGGCATGGCCTGAGGAGGCAGGAAAGTGTTCTTGCAACTTAACCAATAAGGAATGAAAAGAGGATATTTTATCACAAACACTCCCTGTTTGGTTTTTTTTTGTTGTTGTTTTTCTTGGAGGGGGCTTTTTGGGTTGTTTTTTAATTGGTTTTATTTGTGTTTTCTTTTTTCCTCCAAATACGAGGCCAGTCTCACCTGTTCTGCTTGGCTATTTGTGGCATTACCTCCTTGGTAAAACAAGAAATGATGCCCACATCAGAGCTTTCCAGGAATGCAAGGAAATGTTATTCAAACCTCTCTGTAGTTTGTATAAGTCAGTCCTATGTTGGTCATGATGAAATGTGGTGTGGAAAGTCGTATCCAAGCAATGCAGAGGACACTGAAAGAAGTAAGTGCTGAGCCTGCATCTGGCTAGTATCTCTGTGTAAAGTGGAGCATCAGGGAAAGGCAGAGCTTGCAGCAGGGACATGGTCTTTCCAAGACAGCTCAGGTACCACACTTGATATCTTGTAGTGTTAATTTGTAGTGTTAAGCCAAGTCTGTTTCCAGAGTTGTCCGACTAACAGATCTGCAGTGGATGTAGACAAACTTCTGACAAACGAATCCTCCATCCTCCATGCTGCAGATGCACTCTTTGATTGACGGGGTTTTCCCCCCACCCAGGTTTATGTAACAGAAAAGAAACCTGCTGTAGTTAGTGCAGGTTTCTGTGGAGAGAAGCTTATGGATACAAAGGAGTAAGCTTTAGCAGGCACCTCTTTTTTACTAAATTTTATGATTTTTGATTTGGCACAGAAGTTGAAGATAACTTGGCATTTTTTCTCTACTGCCAAGGCTGTATTTTGAATTTCTGAGCTACTTGCAGGTCAGTAAATTGTGTGTTACTACAGGCCTCTGCAGAGCAACCTGAGGCGCACAGACCTGCTACAGTGCAGGGGCACAGGGAGCCCGGAGGCAGCAGAGGCTTGTAGGCATCAACCTGCCACCATTTTTTGAGAAGATGCAATTATGCAGGGACAAATTACCTTCCAAGAAAACAATCAACCCCAGGAATTTTTAAGCTCATTTTGTTTGGAAACTTGACTATGCACATGCATATGCTCACTGAAAACAGAAGAATTTCTACATAATTTCTGTCCCTACAGGCCAGGGTTTCTGGAGGAAAAATGGTGCCTAAAATAAATCCACAACGCATTAATCCTAGATCTTGTTTTTTGAGGAGATTAAACTATTTCTGATGTGCATCATAATAAGCTCTGGAAACAGCCAAGAGACACCAGGTGTCCGGCTGCTCCTGTGGGCTGAGCAAGTCACTACACATAAGAAGTGACTTTGGTCAGGGAGAAGTTGCTGCTCTGAAAGAGGAGTTACTGATGTTATGGGTTTGACCTAATCTCCGTATGCCAGTTTCCAGATCATCCTCTTTGTTACCATTGCCTGGTGACGACCCCTATTAATATTCTCAAAACAAAAGTGCCAATACACTGGAGGACATCACCAGGGTGGAGAAGCTTGGTTATGACACTGATGAAGGACAATGGTGTCTGTACAAGTAAGTTTGGGTTGGTTGTGCTTCCCATGCAGTGTCTGGCACTGAACTAAGCTAAGTGAACTTTGCTTTGATGTTATGTGATATGACTGGGGCCAGGGAAAAAACCGATATTCCTACTTGTAACCCACACCTAAGTACAGGGGTGGTGTATCAAAGCACATAATGCTACTTGAGTTGTTTTGGATGCCCAGTCCTAAGGAGGTTGCTGCTTGACATTTGTTTGTCAAGAACGTGCCCTGAGCACAAAGCCAGCATACAGAGCACAGTCCAGCCCCTCATGTCCCAGAGGGGAAAACTGGCATCACACCAGAAGCTGAATGTCTCTGCTGTAGGGTCTCACCAGAGCATCCTGCAGAACACCAAGGCTCTCTGTGCTGGAGCAACTCCGACAGTCCTTGCTGGGTGAGAATCCTACAATACACCTCCCATGGATGAAAAGAGAGAGCCTGTGATCAGTAATGTTAAATGCTGACAAAAAAGCCATAGAAACTAAAGGGAAACCTAACTCTTCTGCTTTTAATACATTATTTAGGAACCTTGAGATGTGCTGTCTCAGCCTGTAATGAATACTGAAAGTCTTGCTGAATTTTTCCATGGAATTGAATTAAATGAAGTTGAATTTGCAGTGATACTACAGCTTATTCCTTCACTGATGTGTCAACATTACATGACTGTTTTTTAAAGGGCTCAGAGGAAATTCCCGGTACGCCAATGCAGTGCTGCAGTGAGAGCACTGTTGTTTGCATGTCATGGCTAATGGGAGAGGCACAGAAAGCAATGCCATCTTCCTGGTGTGCATGTGCCCCCGTAACAGCTCTGGGGCTTGGGGCATTGATCTTGCAGGGTTTCTTTGCAGCAAAAGCACATTCTTCCCTAAGACACCAATTTACTTGGTGGGATCGAAATCATTGTTTAAGGAAGTTTATATTCAACAGAAGGCTGCCTCATTTAACAGTCTTCTGTCATTAGGCTTGTGTCATGATTGTAGAGACTTTCAGTCCAATGTGCAGATGAAAATACAACCGAGGGGATATAAGAATTAACACTCATAATGAAAATTTTCAGGAATAAACAGAGTTAAAATTTCCAGTGGAATTGATCAACTCCAGAGACAATATCTAAGTGGTTGCCTAGAGGTATATACAGCTCTGTTTTGTCAGTCAAAGGCAGAAGGGTTATATTTACCTTTTTAGTTAATAGTGTTCTTGTTCTTGTCTTCTGATGTGGAGTGTGTATTGAAATTTCTGTCTGTCCTGGGTCAAACAATGTTGCTGTGTTGCACATCATTAGTGCCAGATCAGTTTTCTGTCACAGTGAAACCCTGCCTATAGCCCTGAAGCCCTCTTGGGTCTATGGGTTCATGGTAGTAATGCCAATGAAGTCATCGTCTGTGTCCTGGAGGGAACATGGCAGTTTTCTTGACTGCTTCCTTGTGAGGCTGCTTCTCATTCAGTGTAGCAGGGGAAAGATCATGTCAGATGGAGCCAACCTTTTCTTGATTAGGTAACTGATTATTTCAAAGGGAGGAAATGTGGGAGATGTGTCCCTGGACTTTGTTCAGTGCAGACCTAAAGGAGAACTGGTTTGTTAATATGAGGAAAATGGAGGTTAAGGAGCAGGTGAACAACATCTTCCTTTGCTGTATTCTGTATCTAGAGTGACGGCATGGCTTTCTCATCCGAGAATCTGCATTTGTTTCCCTAACATGAATTTATCACAATTGACTTAATCCCCCGGGATTTGATAAACACATAAACCAGCCATATTGTGCAAGTTGACACCATACTGATCCATCCTTTCCAGATATATTCCTGTGGAAAGTTACCTTCCTTAGAGCAAAGGGGAAAAGAAAGAAGAGAGAGAGGAGAAGGAAGAACATCTTGGATTTTCCAAGGTCCTGGCTGATCTGCTGGTGATGTGTCAGGTCAGGAAAAAGCTCTGTTCAGATCAACACCTATCTCTGACAGGGACCAGCAATGGCAAGAGCACAAGAAGAGGGCAGACACGTAGTAATACTCACCCTAACTCCCCAGCTCCAGCAATCTGTAGCTGAAGGACTGTGTGAGCCAAAGATGGCACATTTTATATTAAAAACTCTTGATTCATTTTTCTTCTGAGCTTATTCAGTCACTTTTGAACCCTTCTATATTTCTAGTTTCTGCAGTTCTTTCTGTGATCTAAATAATTTCCAGTTGTTAAAACCTCTTCTTATTCCCACTCTGCCCTCTTTAGCACGCTGCTTGTAGGCTTAGAAATCTGCTCTGTTGTCATGATTTTTGCTTCTCCCCCCCCGCAGTTTTCTTCTTCTCTGATTCCTCAGAAGCAACGTGGAAGCCATGGATGCCATGTTCAGGCATAGTGGGAGGGAGAATAAAGGCAGCAGCTGAAGAGGGCATTTTCCCCTCCATCTATTCTGTGTGCTTTCATCAAGCACAACCTGAAAGGACACCTTCCTCTGCCTCCCTCCCTCCCTGCCACACACATTTGTATGGCAGAACCTCCTTTTGGAAAATTTTTTCTTCCAGCAGCGTGGCCAGGGGTTTCTTGCCATCGCTTGATTTGCAGGGCTTCCATGGGGCAGGACAAAGTCTGGGCTGGGCCTGGGGAGCAGAGCTTTGCAGAGGGGTGCAGAGGACCTGGGGGCTCTGCTGTTGGGTTGTAAGAAGTGGGAGCATTTTATGTGCAGAAGGTGGAAGTGTGGAGGAAGACACTATTTGCCCTTTGTCTTCTCCTCTGTTGTCCTAACTAATAACCTCAAACATAGTTGTCATGGTCTGTTTTCCCCATAAACAGCTTCCATGTACAAGCATTGTATTTCTGGTGGGCTGCTGTCTCCCCAGCTCTGCAGGCACCGACCTCGTAAATGCCCTCAGCCCACCCACCTCTCTCCAACTCAACCCTCCTACCATGAGAAGAATTACTTGTGAGTCCTCCTCTTCTAATGAATGTCTTCAGTCAGATCCCTGAAACGAGCTATCCCACAGCTGAGCATCCTTTCCTCTCCTACCTAAAACCCACCACAGTGGTCAGGGCTGCCTGCATCTACTTTTTCTGGAGTCTGGAGAGGGAAGAGGGTAGAGCATCGCTTGGGAAAAGACCTTCGGGAGTCCCTTGGAAACTCAGTTTCTTGTCCACTGCTGGCAGGAGTTTGTAAGCTGCACGGATGTGATGGCTGGATGCTGCAGAGAGCACTCACAGAAGCGATGTGATTTGCCCCACCGCAGTAGCTGCCTGTTCACCCTGCGCTTCCCGCTCTGTGCCTCTTCCTGCACTGCGTGCCTCCCGTAGCTGAGCCGGGCAGCGAGGTCTGATGCCCTTCCCTCCCTCCCGCTGACAGGGTGCAACGCTGCACAGGGCAGCACATCTCTTGCAAGCTTCTGGTTGTCCTCACCCTCACTGGTTCCTGTCATGGAGAAGAAAAACACAAAAAAGCTCAAAGATATAAAATAAAACGTATTTCCTATCTTTAAATATAAACCGATCAACCTGCTTATAAAGGGGAAAAGCAGGTAACATCGGGTCATTATATACATAAATAAAGCCTGTGTGTTTGAATCACTTCATATTTGTGTTAGTGCAGTGGAGGAGCAGTCTTTGCCCTCCCTTTAGTAGGTGGGTGAGGAGACAGCAGTGGCGGCTGCTGCCCCGCAGCGAGACTGGCAGGTCCTTCTCAACTCTAAATAGTCTGGGCACAGGCGGTCGTGTCTGTGTTGCCGGCTCACTAAAACTGCCTATCTCTACGTGAATGTCAGAGCCTCTCTGCTTTTCAAGTGACTAATGGTTCCCTAATGCGTGTGGCTGAGAGCAACCCCATGCAAGAGCCTGCAGATACAAGTAAACAGGGAGTGCAGGAGGCCGGCAGCGCACCGGAGGCTCCCGGCGCAGGCAGCCGACAGACGGTGCTGTTGTATGGTCCTGCTCATGCATTCAGTGAATTATTGCATGAATGACTGTGGCTGTCCTTGAAGTTAGCAGATTTTGCAGCGAGCTTTAGTGTTTGGAAGCTTGCAGCCTCCCTCATCACAGTTTATGGTGGTGAGCAAGAAGGGAGGCGGGCAGGGGTTCTGTTACCAGCATCGGCACAGTGCATCCCCCTGGGGACCATTTGGCTGCATGTGGAGAGCACCCCAGGTGAGTAACGAGGGGAATCATGTGTGTTCAGGTACAAGCCTAAAGTCAGAGGCTATATGACATTTGGGCTTTTCTCCTCCCTCCACATTTACAACCAGCTACCTCTGCGTAAGGGCATGTTTCCACTGGGAAGTGAAGAAGCCTCCCGGTGCTGACTGAGCTGAATGCACAAAAAAAGTGATATAGCGGTGCTAGAGCAATGCCAGGCCCCAGAGACGAGAGCCTGGCTCATTGCTTGCCAGAGGAGGACCCACGCAAGAGTCTGCATGGCTTTGTGCGGGTGTTCAGGTATGGTAGAGGGATTCTTGGACTGAGATCGTTACTGGCACGTAGTAGTCTTTCTCTCTCTTTATTTCTCTATCAGGAAATGCAAAATATTTTTTTTTTTAAGTCTGAACTTACTTGGGAATTTAAAGTATTTTTCTACAGGTACGGAAGAGCTGTTCTTTGTACCTGATTACTGGGAAATGTGCTGTGTGCATCCTACAGGCAGTTTGATATGGTGCAAATGCATATCTTTATTGTGAAGGCAGGCAAAAAAATCAGCTTTTGATCAGTTATGAGATCAACTCCTACTTGATGCTTGTGATGTTGAGGTGTTCTGATGACTCGAGCTGATTCCTGTAAGCCATTTTTCAAGCTCTCTTCCCTACTTGATGATCAAAGATAGCAGAGTGCATAATTCATGGCCTTTCATATTCATGTTTATATTTTTGGTTTACGGGAGGCGAATGCATTTGCCATTTCAACGAAATATATGCCCACCCACTACTCAGTTATTGGGATGAGGATTAACCTGATAAATACATGTACTTATCACAACTCATCTTCAGGAAGGAGGTTCTTTCTGAGACAATCTCCCTGCTGGCAGTTCTGCAAGGTTTTCGGCTTCAGCATATTTGGGCCATTGGATGTCTCTTCCTTTTGGTACAATTCTCCTTCCCCTACTGCTAATGCTGTTGTGTCCATAGGCTAAAAAGTAGGAGTACGTTTTGAAACCGAATGCTGCATGAGGCTGCTTTCAAAGGCTTGTGTGATAGCTTTGCTCTGCTCTGGGCATTTTTGTAGGCATTTTTAAAAATTTTGTTTCTTTTTTCTTTTTTTTTCCTTTCAGTAATACATAGTGTCATAATCCTTGTAATAGCTGGTTGGCTCTGGTAGCCTTTACTTCAGTGAAGACATGATAAAGCTGGACATGAGCTGGCAACGTGCGTTCACATCCCAGAAAGCCAACCATATCCTGGGCTGCATCAGAAGAAGCGTGGCCAGCAGGTCGAGGGAGGTGATTCTGCCCCTCTACTCTGCTCTGGTGAGACCCCACCTGGAGTCCTGCGTCCAGCTCTGGAGCCCTCAGCACAGGAAAGACATGGAGCTGTTGGAGCGGGTCCAGAGGAGGGCCACCGAAATGATCAGAGGGCTGGAACACCTTTCCTATGAATAAAGGCTGAGAGAGTTGGGGTTATTCAGCCTGGAGAAGAGAAGGCTTCAGGGAGACCTTATTGCAGCCTTTCAGTGCTTAAAGAGGTTTATAAGAAAGATGGGGACAAACTTTTTAGCAGGGCCTGTTGCGACAGGACAAGGGGGAATGGTTTTAAACTAAAAGAGGGTAGATTCAGACTGGATATAAGGAAGAAATTTTTTACGATGAGGGTGGTGAAACACTGGCACAGGTTGCCCAGAGAGGTGGTAGATGCCCCATCCTTGGAAACATTCAAGGTCATGCTGGAAGGGGCTCTGAGCAACCTGACCTAGTTGAAGATGTCCCTGCTCATTGCAGGAGGGGTTGGACTAGATGACCTTTAAAGGTCCCTTCCAATGTAAACCATTCTATGATTCTATGTTATGCCCATGATGTACAAACTTACTGCAAATGAACTGGGGTTTGCAGTCAAAATGTACGGTAGGGATAGTGTACCCTTTGAGGTGCTTTGAGAGATGGCCTTTTCCCATAGTTCATTTTTATTTTCTTTGTCTTTTCTGCTCTTAATTCACATATTTGCAGTAACACCAATTCTGATGTCTTTATGACCTGCCATTGTACATTGCCTCCTAAATTCTCCATGTCTGCTCTGTCCCTGGTGGAGTGACCAGGGCTCTGCATGTTGCCACTTGGTGCCTGCGCCTTGTCTCCTGCTCCTACTGTAGCACAGATGAGGTTACCCTGGTAATTAGGGAATTGCATGAACTAGCCATCTAGTGCAGGTTGGCTGTATATCAATAGAGTGGTTCGTTACCAGAGTGGAAAGACGCCTCTCCCATAGGCATGTGGTGAGAAGGGAACAAAAATGTTCTTGAAACATGTGTCAAGTTTCTCTGTCCCTTCTTGTTCCGCTGCTCCCACATTCGGGTGCTGCTGGGGCACGGGGTTGCCTTTCTCCATTGCAGAATGGAGGAAGACTGCTCTTATCTTGTTTTCTTCTTTATGCAACCCAATAGCAATTTTGCAGTGTGTCTCCTGTGATCTGAGAGATGTCCTTCTGGGATGTACACCCCTCTTCACGCCCGTCTCCTCAGGGACTGGGAGACTGTGCACTGCTGGGATAATAATTTTCATTTTTTATTTGTTTTCATCAATATTTTAAATTCCTGGTGGCATGATCATGGCTTAGCTGGAGCAGAATGGTAAAAACTGTGCTGGTGTTAGAGTAGAATAGTTCCAGTTGGAAGGGACCTACGATGATCATCTAGTCCAATTAATTAACAAGGATTCAGAAACTAACTCTTTACTCCTTGTAGCCCACACAAGTACGTAAGAGAAAGAGGGAGATATAGAGAGTAGTATCTTTTGTCCCTTTCTATGCCAGTTTTAGAGGGAGAAGGTAGCAATCTCCTAAATTTACCCATGGATACAATTCCTCTCCCTTGCAAATAAAGGGGGGTTAGGAGGTAAAGTTATTACTGTTTCTACATCAGCTTCTGAAATAGATCATGGTCTTTCTAATGACTGTGTTTGCAGTGCTCTTTGCTCTGCCATTTAAAATCCTGCTGGCACTGTTTCAGCATCACCAGTGTCATTTTTGTTCCTGTCAGCAGCTGCAGAAGAAGAGCCCCCATTCCCTGGGATGTGTCCCATGTAACTGTCCATATGCTGGCTGTGTGACATTTGTCCTTGTTTGTGCCGCTGGGTCAGTTATCAGCTCTGAAAGGTTATGATATTCTGGTGTTTTTAAATATTGTAATAGGAAACCTGTTTTTTTCTTCCATGGATCCAAATTCTGAGTCCGTATTTTGCTGTGATTTGTAACCCTGGCAATAGCATGATGCTTCTTTTAGCTGTTACAGATTGAAACCTTTTGTTAATGAAAACCATGTGAGCAGAGCTCCTGATTTCCCAGCAGGCAAGGTTGCAATGATCTACTCTATGTTAAACAGCTGTAACAGCCATCATCTCCCGTCATGCATGTGTAGTCCTTCTGCTGAAGGAATCCCAGTCCCACCCCTGCTCAGGATTACTTCTTTCATTTGCAGTTGAAACTCTCCAGCAGCTTTGCAGTGTGTTAGCTTAGAAAAAAGGTGCTAAAGTGACTTCTAATGTTGCTGGAAGAACTGGGGGTTTGTTGCAAGAAAAAAGTTGCTTGCACACCCTACCTGGTGCAGAGCAAGCAGGGTAGCAAATGACTGACTTCTGCTGCTTCTTGTAATAAAGAAAATAGAAAAGAAGCACTGACAATTGCTAGCACTTCCCTTGTGCTAGGCAATTCTTGATAACGCTTCCTTGTGCATTAATATGCTTATACGCTGAAATGTCGAAAGACCTGACCAAGGGGTGATCAGTCCTTGCACGGATGCTCATCTGGTAAGTGGAGTCTTCTGCCTGTGCTGGCTGTTATGACCACTTGCTGTTATGCCTTTGTGTTGGCCTTTATATACCCAGATTTTGAGAGAAAACACTCCTGATCTTCCAGTCCAAACCAACTTCATCTAGAGTTAGCTTTGCAGATAGAGCAGAGTCCATGAGACCGTATAATATAGCAACTAAAATATTATTCTGCAAGGTGGTTTTAACTTTGCAGCATCATTTGCAACCTGTGCAATTAACATGGCAGTTGTTTTCACTGATCTGCTCAGTGAAAACAGGGAGGCAGCAGAAGGTGCTTTTTGTGATTAAGACATTTCTGGTCAGTGTGGAGGGGAGGGTGCATGGCATTTTCGGCATATGAGTATGGCTGGGGGATCTCCAAGCTCACGCTGGCTGGCGGCTGTGTAGGAGTGGGATTTGGGGTTGTAGTTAACTCTTAAGTGTCTCTGAATGGACAGCCCTGGTCCTTGGACAACTGAAAGGGGCTGTAGCCACTATGGCCTCAATCTGATCACAGTTCAAAAGCCCCTTTAATGGGCAGACATGAAGACTTTGAAGCCTGCAGCTGGCACTTTTGGCCCTATTCTTGGCTTTTTGCATCTGGTTTTGGTTAGTCACACATACATTTGAAATAGATTGCAACTTCTCTGTATGAAGCATAATCTTCTGCAGTCTTGGAAGTGTTCTGTGTATTGTGCTCTGTTTGAAACAAGCTCGTTGGAGGTTTGGCAAATATTATATTATGTCATTCACTACTGTGCTGGATAATGTGAAGTTTAGCTGAATTACTTGGAAAAAATGACAGTAATAATCAACTATCATCACTCAGAGCTTTCCTGTGTTCAAATAAATCAGTTGCCAATTTCTGCCAGCCTCTGCAAGGAGTGTCACAAATTATCAGCAGCTCCTTGCAGTTCTGTCTCCAGCATTTTGAACAAACAGCAATTTCTAAACACGTGTCCTGTCTTCTGAATTCATGTAGGGCGAGACAAGTATGTGTCTTCTTGTTTGTTTTTGTTGGGTTTGTTTTTTTTTTTTTGCATAGAAATCCCTTTCTGAATCTTTCCTGTCTATTGCTTTCTTCAGAATTAAAATTTTCTCAACTGCAGTCAATTAATCAATTTTAGCCATGCTCATTATCCACAGGGAATTGTTTTTCCATCCTGAAATTCATAGACATTGCAGGGAGCTTGCGCAGGCTGGCCTGATGACACCTATTTCCTTAGAAGTTTCACTTGTATCGTAATTGCCTCTTTCTCTCATGACTTTTGCTGGCTTTCTTATTTGCAGACACTAGCAGCTAGCAACTGTTATAATATCATCTGTCCCTGTTCTCAAGTCTCCCTCCTCTTTAGCATTACGTGAGAAAGAATCTGTTACAAGACTTTTTTTTTTTGCCTTTTTATGGGTGTTTTGTAACTATACGATCATGTAACAAAGTTTTGCTGGTAGAAAAGCCAGACTTCTCCCAAGGATATTCCCAAGATATTTGATACCTGTTGCAATCATTATTGTGAGGCTGTGCATGTGTTAGTCAAACTCCTGACTTCCAGGGTCAAAGGAAAATAATTCCTTTTTGGTCTGAGTATGATATGCTGTTTTGTTTGGATTTCTTCCCCACTGGAACACTTTCCTGCAGCAATTCTTCTCCAACTGCTCCTTGTAAAGCAGGTCGGTGGAGTGCTGTTTTTGTGGTAAAGTAGATTTGCTGTGAGGGTGACTGCCTCTTTTGTGTATGACAATGCTATTCCAGTAGTGTCCTTTTTCAGGTCTTTCGGGGAGTTGGTATTTTTAACTACTGTCACTTTCGCTTGAATTGGATTCCTTCATTTCCTAAAAGGTGACCCAAATTGCTTTGCTACATATTGATTTGCGATCTCCTGTAGTCTGCCTCTAGGTCACACTGTCTGTAGTTTGGGAGGAGTGCTTCTAGGTTTTATTGTGCTGCTTTCTGGTGCTGCCAGCTGCTAGAACATCACCAGGTGACCTCACCTCTTGTCAAGCTTGTCAGAGTTTCAGGACTTCTTGTAGTATGGCCTCATGGAATAACTCATATGTGGAGGATACACCAAAGGGCATTCACCATTAGCTCTGTCTTCCTAACAAATAGCTGGAAGTGGTTAACACGATGAGCTTTCTGTCCAGCCTGCCAGTTCTGATCTTTTGGGGGTATTTCTGCATAGTTGCATATAGCTCATGACCATCATTTTCCCTTTTTTCTGGGGTGGCCAGAGAGACCCACTCTCCTAAGAGATGTCCTGTAGTTGCATGTACTGTATGTGCTGCACTTTCAGGTCCTTTGGAACTTTCTCCTCTACTGCTGGCCACAATGCCACTTTTCACGGCACACACTGTACCTGCTGCGATTTCCTGCACTGGTTCCTTCTCGCTCAGTGCTGCAGGTGGCTATTGCCAATTTTTACTGGTTTTATCACATATGTGTTGTGACGGATGCAAATAAGTTCCCTCCCCTGCTCTTTGGATGTGTCACAATTTCTTCCTATTCTTCAAGACTTATTATATTTTCTTAATGTTTTTGCTTATATTCTTCTAAGTTTGCTGTCTTTAATACTTATCCTTCACCAAGTGGTTCCCTCTTGTGAAAGAGCATCTTTTATTTACAGCAATAGTTGGGTTACCTACTCATCATGTACCCCTGGTCCTGGTCCAAAAAAAGGTTTCTTTATACCAAGGCAAGTTTTGAGGAAAACCATGGCTAGTCTGCATTTTCCTTACCTCTCTTAGTGAATTTGCCACTAGGGACCCTGCTCTGTAAACATCCTCACCTTCTTGTCCATTAAAAGATAAGTAATCTGGTCTTTCAGACCAGTTAGTTTCCTAAAATCTTGTGAAAACAAGTTCAGTAGGAATAAACTTAACGTTGAGCTGCGGGGGGGTTGGACTAGCAACCTGAAGTAGCAGGGAGGTTGGACTAGATGGTCTCCAGAGCTCCCTTCCAACCTCAGCCACTCTGTCATTCTGTTAAGTTTCTTAATTTTAACTTACATGTAATTTACCCTGGTTTTGTGGATATGTAGGATCCATTTAATTTTTATATTGTGTTCAGGCTTCAAAACAGGGACATGTCTCTTTGAGACATGAAACCTGGGCCTTCGGGGCTTTGCTAGCCTTGAAGGTCAGACTAGTAGGCTAGTCACGTGACAAGAGTTCCTGGAGGAGGTATTTCTTCAATATCAATATAAGGAAGATGTGTACTAGCATATATGTTGGGAAATTTCAAGGCCCAGCCATGAAAATTAAGTGATAGCAATCAGCTGTAGCCTGAAGACACCTGCCTGTTCTGCATCTTAAGTGGGTAGCACTGGACCTTTATGACTGTTGCTGTTTGGAGCTGTGCTCAAAAGTTCTAGCACTTTTTGCAAAAGAATTAAGTATTGCCATATAAGAAATAGTTTTCACATTTCTGAGGAATTTTGGTCTTCAGAAAAGTTATGTTTTTTCTCTAGAGCAGAAAATTTATGTTCACCATAAAAACCCTCCTTGCCAGAGGAAAGAGCGAATGTACTCATGAAAGTATTAGTTTACATATGTGAAAACTTGTGATCTGAAAATGAATGCTGAGAGTTCTTTTGTTCTTTCTTTTTGCAGCTCTCCACATCGCTGACCCACTGGCTAAGATGTTAATTAATTCAAAGGTTCCCAAACTGTTTTGTGAAATCCGTGATGCTGCTCTGCAGAGAGCAGACAGCTTGTTTGGTAACAGCTGCCTCCTCTTTGGCTCAGGCAAGTAGCTCTAATTTAAAGAGGACATCTGAAATTTTATTCCTGTTGTTGCCTTTCCCTGTAAGCAGTTTGTTTAGCTGCTGTAGGTAAGCTGTCTGGCCAGGAAGACTTTTCTTTACAAGCCAATCATTTAGGCAGTAATGTGCACCAAGAAAAAAATCTGAAAAAGAGGGTCACCACAAATTATTTGTGATCCTGTATTTGTGTGTGTCAGCTGCTGGACTGTAGCAGCCCATAAACACATTCTCATCTCATGACATGTCAAGGTAAATGCCAGACCCCTTTTTCCTCCTTTAGTGGCAGCAACCACTAAAGCCTCCGATACCTCCTGTTTGCTGAGGAGCGAGAATGGACACAAAGGCACCTCCTCTAGTTCAGATGGTATGTGGTAACTTGGTTCTTTTAGTTATACTTTTCCATGTGTCATGTGGGCAAAGTCTGAGAGGTGTCTGGTACGTTATGTCTGTTCACAGCTCAGCTTGAAGTGGCCTTGGGCAAGCGCTCCCACTTTTGCCTCTCAACACCAGCAGGTATCTGGCAGCTCTTCATCAGGCTCCTGAGCTTCTGCTCCCTTCCCCTCCCAACAAATAAACACTATATAAGCTAGCAGTGGTAAGGATGGGACGAGCTGCAAGGTTTCCGGCGCTGGGGCAGGACAGGTGTGAGTGTTGACAGAGTTGACCAGATAATTGCAAGTTCATTTATTTTGGTTTTTTTTGGTTTGGTTTTGGTTTTTTTTCCCCCCCAAAGGTGGTCTTTCCAAAGGCCTTCCCAGGAGGTTTTCCCTTGGTTCAGGAGGGTCTCTGAGCACCCTTCCTCCCTTCCTTCACCTCAGTTAGTTTCCTCTGCTCGCTTCAGTATCTTCACCTCTAGTTTCATCTCCTGTGGCAGCCTCCTTCCATCGCCCTGCGCTGGCAGGCAGGGGTCTTCTTTGCTCCCCCCCGGGAAAGCTGCATACTGCTGCCTGGCTACGCTGAGCATGCCGCCACAAGAGCAACTTTAACTGCCCCTTGTTTCACCACGTCTTGCATATTTAATCACTTTTGCTAGTGCAGAAATTAATGGAGGGTCTCTGGTGGCCATTCCCTGTGTAGTCTGTGAGTGTACACGAGCAGAAATAGCTGTCAGCCCGCCCTTCACCTCCGCTCCTTGACGACCCGGTAATTGCTGATAGTGTTTAATTCTCACAGCTGCTTGATTGGCAAAGGACTGTGTGGGATTCCTTCTGCAATAATTAACAGGGCCACATTCTTTTCTACTTTCATTCTTTGAGTACTCAAAAAATCAGAAATGTACCCTAAAAGGCGAAGTATGAAGGGTTTTTGCACAGGAGGAACAGAGCTTTTGTTTTCAGCATGGACAGACTGTGAGGTTCCCAGTTGTTCTGAAAGTATGTCTGTCTTCAGGTTTCATAGAACTAAGCAAAAGTTTCCCTTCACGCCTTTTTTTTTCCTAAAAAAGACTGCCAAGACTAATGCCTTTCTATTTTAATGTAGAAGTCCTGATTTACTACTTTTTTTTTTATAACAGATTGGAACCCAAACATGTTTTCTGTTGTTGATACTCTGATGTGTTTTTAAGTTAAAGGCTTTTCAATTTTTCAAACAAAGCCTAAAGATATCAAAGGAAAATTGGAGAAAAAATGTGTCTATCAGCTACTTCAGGAAAGACCACTTCCCAGCTGTTGACCACAGAGCCCAAATAACTTTAAGCAGAGAAAACTGTACTGTAATACCTTGAGCCTCACATGCAAACAATGGAGAGCAAGCCTATGCCATCTCCATCTCAATTTCTAAAAATGCATAGCTATTAACAACTCTGCCTGCATTCGGCCCCACTCCCAAAGAGCGTATATGATGTTCATCATATTATCCGAAGTGTAGTCATGTTATTGCTCAAGGCTAGGATCTTAATTATAAATAATTAAGATTTTTAAAGGTTTTGAATTGGCTTGAAATTTTGGTAAATAATCTAGCTGCAGAGCTTTGTTAAGAAAGCTCTCTTTTTTTGTTCTTGGCTTGTACATGTCCTACATACTGATGTCTAAATCAATTGAAGAGGTTCTCAAAGGAAGTAAAAGAATAGCAGCTGCAATTCCATGAGCAAGAATATATCCATTGCAGACAACATTTTCAGTTCTGTATATAGAGTTTTTGGGCTCTGATTTATTTTTAAGACCTTAGGAAGAAACTCAGTCATCATTTGTGGCTCAGTGAAGATCTCTGGCTAATGCAACATGTGGCTTAAATACTACATCTTACATTGACATAACCAGGCTAGCATTTCAGATATAAGGAGCAGCTACCTGCCCTAGTTTTGAACTCCAGGTACACCATAAGCACAAGACTGCTTCTTAAGTGGGTTTAACAGCCCAGATTGAAAGGAGTTTGGATTGATCTAGGTTAGTAGTTTGGAAGCACCTGTGCTACCTACCCAGGTTATGCCTGCTGCAGGGTACATACAGCTTGTGCTTAGCTAATAGAAAACTAATGGATGGTGCCAAGCATTCCTCTTGATATCAAAGGAAGATGGAGGGCTTTGCCGTGGTGCACGACTGCAGATAAGATGAAGGACAAAGCAGAAATAATAAAAGTTGAGAAAAGGGCAGCAAAATGAATAAGGAATGTAAGTCTTCAGAGGCTTTCCAACTAGAGAGACTTTTAAAAGATAATGAGAACTTCCAAAGAGAAAGGTTATGTATTGGACAAATGTAAAATATTCATACCATCTTCAGAAAGAACTGGGTGACCTTGAGGACTGCAGTAATTGAAAGGGACTGAAATTTAACAGTACAAAATGAAAGGTCAGGTACTTGCTAACTAATAACAAAACTTTATTACAAATTGGGATCTTGTCAGCTGTAAATGACAGAGGACGAAAAGCTTCTGGAGGCACTTGTAGATCAGAGAGTGGCTGTAAGTATCCAAAATGATGTGTCTGTGAAAAGACTGTTCAACTAGGCTAGCTGTCTGCAGCGGTGGTAGGAGAATGTCAACGCCATTATGTAAGGGATGCTTAAAAATATTGATCCCAGCACTAGCATCCCAGGCTGCATTAGGCAAAGTGTTGCCAGCAGATCAAGGGAGGTGATCCTTCCCCTGCTCAGCCTTGGTGAGACACACCTGAGTGCTGTGTCCAGTTCTGGGCTCCCTGGTACAAGAGAGACCTGGACATACTGCAGTGAGTCCAACAAAGGGCCACGAAGATGATTAAGGTCTTGGAGTGTCTGACATACGAGGAGAGGCTGAGAGAGCTGGGACTGTTCAGCCTGATGATGAGAAGGCTCAGGGGACATCATCAATGTATATAATACCTGCTAGGGGGAGTAAAGCAGATGGACCCAGGCTTTTCTCAGTGATGTCTAGTAATGGGACAAGAGGCAATGGGCACAAATGGAAACATAGGAAATTCCATTTAAACATGAGAAAAACCTTTTTTACTGTGAGGGTGACTGAGAGCCGAAACAGGTTGCCCAGAGAGGTTGTGGAGTCTCCATCCTTGGAGATATTCAAAACTCACCCAGGCATGGCTCTAAGCAACCTACTCTAGGTGACCCTGCTTTGAGCAGGGGGTTGGACTAGATGATCTGCAGAAGGGCTTTCCCACCTCAGTTGGCCTGTGTTTGTGTGATTCATAGGGGATGGATTCAGGCTGTGAAGAGTGCAGAGAGGGGTCACTGGGATGAGAAGGGACCTAGAGTGCTAATCCTGCTTGGAGGGCTGAAACTTCTGTCTAAAAAACATATGCAGTGTAGGGAGGGGGGATGTAAGCACCACAGAGAGAGGGGAACTATTTATTGCAAAAGGCCATGGTCACACAATAACAGCTGAGTTTATGCTTGCCATAAATAACTGGAAAGTTGAAGTCAGAAGGGGTTATTTAGCCATCAGAATAATCACATTTGCTAACAACCTTCCAGATGGCAGGGACAAAAAAAACCCCCACAACAGTAGCAAAATCTAACTTCTTTTAAACTGCTGCTGGAAATCATTAGAAAAGAAATGCTATGGTACAATGTTTTCATAAAGTGGGGGTCCTTCAGTCTGGACTTAGTTATATAGGTCCCATTTGGGTTACTCCAGTTTCTGTCTCCTCATGGAACAAGTGAATGCTAAGAAGTAAAGTTGTTGATCTCTGCAACTCACATTTGTAAGATATTACTAAAAAAGGATTGTCAGGACTTAGACAGAATGAGGAATCCAAATGTGTAAGAACATCATCTGTAGTTAAACTGGATGTGATTTAGAGCCACGATAGAGACTTCAGCAAAATCAGTCATGGAAATAGTAACATTGCTGTCAAGATGGGACTCCACGGGGTGAGAGGCCTGGAGACATTGCTTTGAAAATATCAAACAACATGATTAATTTTGCTTTAAACTGACCCTCTCTTATCTATCTTTTAAGTCCCATTTAACACATCAGAACAGGAGATTAATGGTTTAAGTTCTTTCCTCAGAAGCCTTGCTGAAAGTCTCTAACTTCAGCTCCAGAAAGGTGTGTTGGAAAGTGCTCTTTCATTCTATAGGATGAAAATTCCAGCTAAAGTTTTTCTTGTCCTGTCACTTTTGTTAAAGACGGAAATTGGCTATGGCATTTTTGGGCTCTGTTGAACATCTACTATGTGAGAAGGATGTTATGAGGATAAGCTACAGTTTTTGTTCCTCTACATTGTTGCCTGGCTCTAGAAAGGATTTTCTAGCACCACTTCTTTCAGATTCCTCCAGAAAGTTCACTTCTGTCCCAAAGCTCCAAGTCAAACGGACTAAACTGCATTGATAACTCATCCTTTGAGGATAGTCTATACATCCGTACTTCCACAATGCGCGGATTTTTCAAGCTATGTGGGCGATTGAACATGACAGAAATCCCATGAAATTGATAACAATTACATTTCACACAATTGTTAATGCCAATTAATTTCTTCACAATGGATAATTACTATAATTTATATTGAAACATCTGTGGGAAAATAGAAGGCAAAGTGAAGCACTGTAGAGCAATTTTGTAGAGCTGTAAAGTAAATAAGTAGATAAATAGCTCCAGTCCCAGGTGCTTGAGTACTGAGCAATCAACAGGGAGTCTGCAGCACTGAGGACTTCTCCTTCATGGTTTCTGGGTAGCGGATGTGTTGATTATAGCCCTTGCTGCACAGTTCTCAGTGACAAGTTTGATGAGTACAATTGCTCTGGTTGATTTGACCGCATGGTTTTGGCTCCCGTATCGTTGCTTGTGCACTTTTTTTTTATGTCAGGAAAATGTTTTAACATGTCAGTGCTGTCTGCTCTACAGCCTCTGGGTACCTGCTGTTGAAATATCCTCTGTTACCCTGAGACCGGCTTGGCATTGCTGCAGCCCCTGGGAAGCAGAGCTGCTCACTGCTCCTGCTGAGAGCTGCTCTCCTCGCTCACCCTCACACAGGCATGGCTCAGTCCTGGGCATTTTGCAGCCAGGCTTTTGATGCCAGGTCCCTCAGCTCAACATGCTTGGGCCGCACCAGGCCTTGGTGTTTCTTCTGGCGCTTTTGATGCATTCAGAGTGACCCTTTGGCCAAAACCAGGAATAGCGATAGTGGCTTTCACCTCCTCTCAAATAGTCTGGGAAGGTCCTTGCACATCTGCAATATCTCTGGCTGTTTTCTGAAGCATTTGTGCAAAGGGTGTTTGCAGGCAGCACAATGGATTCGGTGGGATGTCTGACATCAAGCCTCATCTCCCTTCCAATTCATTCACCTTATTGAACCTATCAAGGTGTGGTGGTGCCCCTGTCCAGATAACGCTCGATTCCCATTGCAGCCTAGCTTCAGTCTTCCCTGTTTCTTTCATGGTTCAAACTTCCGCCAGCGAGTTGCACTAAGTTCTCCATCACGCTGCAAAAAGGAGGGACACGTGCACAGTGTTAAAAAGGTTTTGCTAGCTTGTAGGCACGTGCTGAGGAGTAGCTGTGGATGTGCAGTGACTCACATCAGCCAGGAAGCTGATGTCTCTAGTTATATCTGCAGGCCCGCATACTGTCCAAACATCGGTGCTTTATCACAGCTTTGTTCTCTACTGTCAGAAGCATTACACTGCAAATCTTCCAGCTTACCTAGCATGCATGCCTGTAAATCTTCATCTGTGTGGTTGCGAATTTAGTCAGTATCTCCGAAATTGCTCAGTAGCTCACGCTGGGAGATGATGCAAGAAATGTCAGCAGGTTAGAGTGCGAATCAAACCTAGTGGTGAATAGACAAAGACTGAGAAAAATTTGGCAACGAAGATTTCACTGCAGGTAGATAACACAGGCCTGATATCCAGCAGCTGAATACATTTGCCATCAACTTTAGCTTATAAACCACTTGGAACCTCTGTTTGGACATTCAGTCTGATGAAATGCCCTCCCAAGAGATAGGACCACTGAGAAATGGATCATAGTTTCTGCTAATTCAAACAGTCCAGGAAAGCTGTGGCCTCCTGAGCGCTCACCAGCTTGTTTCCTCATCGAAATGCAAAAACCTCCTCATCCTCCCAGGATGAGGCACAAGCTGGCAGTGTCCTTTCCCGCTCCCCTGCTGCCTGCACAGCTCCCCGTCTCGCCGCCCCCGGGCTGCGCTTCCTGCAGCCAAGCTGCTTCTCATCACCGTCCTCCTCCTACACGGGGTGCTTGCTGGCGTCACCCTGGCCCTGAGCCCTTCCGTGATGAACCATGAGGAATTGGTCCCCAAACATTTCAGAAGTAACACAGCCTGGAGAACAGCCTGTGGCTCTCATAGCTGGTGCTTGTTCCCTGATGTGATGTGGGGGTCCCTGTCCTTCCCAGTGCAAGACAAGGACGGTTTCCAGCCCTGTGTGGTCTGCGTGTGGTCACGGTTTGCTCTGTTTGTCTCTCTTCTGATAATGCAGACATTGCCTGAGACTTGTGCTTTAATGGATGGGAAATCAAATCAAACAATTATCTTTGCCTGAAAATTATTATGGTTATAAAGCAATATAAAGAGAAGAATTAAAGTTGGATTTGACTTACCAGACCTTTTCAGCACTCAAAAGTTTGCATGAAATCACTTTCATGTGCAAAATACCCTCTGTCTTCTGATGAGAAGGGGAATGCAGAACAAGTGCAGACGGATGATCATTAAGCTGGGGGTGTTCAAACCATGGTTCGTTGCCTTTACCTGAGCTCTGTGACTGAGAGCTCTGATTTAAAAAGAAAAATAGTATTAATTTTGTCATGTGCAGCAGCAATCACACTGAAATTATCTGCAGTTTTTGTAAACTACCCAAAAGGATGCTGAATGCCTGCAGCCTCCCAAACCAGTCTGCAAGTTAATCTGGCCTCACGTCCATGCTGCAGGGGTGGAAGGGTCTCAGCCTCTCTGATTGGATCCATCCAGGTGCTTGATCACCCTATTAAGTGTCTCAACAATGAATCTTGACTACCATTCTTTTGCTTTTGTTTTCAAGGAATACTGGAATGTTGCAGACCTGATAGAAGAGATCGAGAATAGAGTGATTTAAATCAGAGTTTCCCACTTCTGAGGAGAAGGGCTGACTATATAGTGTTAAGATGCAGGCTGCATTAATTCCTCCTGCAGGAATGGTTTTGCTCTGTGTCCTGCCTGAGTCCTTGCAACAGGCAGCACTGCAGGGAAGCGGAGGCACCCGAGCCAGCTGGTTTGTGAGCTGAGGGCTGGGCTTCTTTTCCAGGGGAAACTCTTTGGTGTATTAACTGATCCAAGGGTGATGCTAGCAGCAGTGCAGGTATGTAAAAAGAGCATAATATCCCCAGATTTCCAGTAGAGAGACGGTGGGATTTATTACAAGGGTTTGTTCTGACTGTGTCTGGGATGCAGCTCTGCCTTCAGACTGGAAAAAGTCTGCAGAAGGATTATTGTGGGGAACAGGAGAAGGAAGAACATATCATATCCAAAACCACAGAAGGAGCTTTTCTTGTTTAGCCTAGCTACATGGCGGCTGGAGGGGATACAGCTGCTGTCCGTGAAAATCTTGGTAGGATGAATGGGGATGTTCTGAAAATAACAAAAATGGTACAAGAACTGAAGGTATATAAATGGGCCACTAGCAAATTCAGGCTAGAAAAGAAAAGGTGGCTCCCCATCATTACAGTGGTGGAGTCCTGGAAGAGCCTTCCAACCAAAATACAGTGATTGCTTCCAAAATGGAGCTTGGTGTGGCTATGAAATGGCTTTATACAGTGTGGTGCCAGTGGCAGAACTCTGTCACCAGAAAGTCTGTTTCCTTTGTATATCTGTTTGTTAAAATTGCTCTTAAGTGCCAGTTATTTTCCTCTCCAAAGAAAGGTAGCAATCATAAAGAAAAAATGGCATGCACACAGGGCATACATCAGCAAAGTGGCAAGGGGTCTATTAGCCTTTTCGTAATCATGTTCAGTGGCTCACTGAGGTCTCTGCTGAGCTGGCCACTTAAATGTGATATGTACACATATTACAGGCAAAATTAAAATTACACAGGGAAACAAAAACAAGTTAGCAAGAAACCAACAGAAAATCAGTGCATTAAAATCTTGTCCTTTGTGCTCAGGGACTAGTGTCTGATGCTGCCACAGTCTCCGGGGTTGTGTGTTGTGATTCTTCTTGAGAAGTGCAATAGTGAAGTGGCACCCTGTGAATCATATCATACTGTGAAATACGGCTTTAAATTTCACAGAACAGAGATCTGCTGCAAAAATCTTGTTTGTTCAAGGTTTTCGCTTTGTTTCTTGCATTGTCTAGAGGAACTTAGATATGGGAATATTAATATTTTATGTCCATTCACAGACAGGTCTTTTTTCACTCAGGTCCCTGCTAGCAGATGTTCCTTATCTCTTGCCTTTTAGAGGATTGCTATTACCCTCCAGCTGTCCCTGTTTCCCTTCGATTAGGGATCCAGTAGCAGTTACCTAAATAAAGAGAATTTTCTTTCACATCTTGTTGCATTTTTTTAAAGAATTTGATTGTCACTCAGACCTCAAGTATTCTCCACAGGGTAAATTTGGCTGGACTTGTGGGTGATGGTCAACTCTAATGAAGGTGACCTTTCCTGTTCCCACCACCTCTAACATCATTTTATGCCCTATTATTTCTTATTTTCTCAAACTACAAAGAAGGCCTGTGTGCCACATTTAGCTTCTTTCTGAGACTGTTTTCAGAATTCTTGCTCTGGTTATCAAGCTAGCAAGGCATCCTCAGTGTTGTTTTAACTGTGGTACCTTATTTATGCTGATGGTACCATGGGTGAAAAGGAACTTTCTGCTCCTTTCAAGTTAATGTTGGAACAATGAAGACTGTTCATGTTGTTTATTTTGCTCTTCTTATTTGTTTTTGTTTGTGAGCAGCTTGGACTTGAAGGTGCCAAAAACCTTCAGGTATTCTGCTTTTTTATTCTGATAAATGCACTTGAAAAAATATTTGTATGTAAGAGAAAACACCCCAAAACTCAAAGTGTATAGAGCCCTGCACAGTTCTCTTTCAGTTCTCTTTTCAAGGCTTTTTCTGTAGCACTTCTCCTCCCCAGCAGATCCATATTTTTCGAGTAAGACAAGAACATTAGCTTATGCCTGAGGCCTGACTGAAGTCAATGAAAGGTTGTAGATTGACTGCAGTGGGTACTGGATCTAGGTGCCTCTCACAGTTCTCAGGCAGGTTAAGCAAGCTTAGTTACCTAGAAAGTATTTTTCTCAGTAGTGCATTTTATTCTGAGTAATATTTTATTATATGCCTTTTGGGTGTATATACTTCATGCTGAAGTATAAGCTACGAATCATAACCCACCTCACCTCACTAGCTTAACAAGCAAAATCAAACCCTTTTTCTGCAATATTCACGATGGCACTGTAGCACTCACTGCCATACTGCTGTTTAATGGCTGCAAATGGCTGATCTTCCTGGAATTTGTCTAAGCCCTCCTCAAACCTGCTTAACCCTTCAGCCTCCACGAGGAGGTCATGGCTACAGAGTTTGCTGGCACGGTGCAGAACCGCTGGCTAGCTAAGCCCCCCGACCGCGACAGCGCACAGTGCTGAGAGCTTACTAGCACTGTGCACAGCTACGTTTGGGCAGCCAGCCTGAAGCAGTCTCTTTTCACGCCTCTCCAATGCCCACGGTCTCTCATCGTAGCAACTCTCCCAGCATGAGCTCCTCTGTCCGCCAAGCTGGGTGCAGACGTACCCCTTCTCTCTTCCTTGAGAAAGGGATGGAGCAGCAAGCCAGGCTTCCCTGTGGTGTTAATGGGGAAAGATTTTATCAGGCTGATACTCAGCCTTAACGAGGTGAACTTAAAATGGCTTGTAGGCAAAAATAGAAAAGAAATTATGTAAGTGAGGGAGCGACTGAGAGTCAGTTTCTCTTTTGAAGCCAAATTCACTAAATGGGAGGCAAGATGAGTCCTTGGCTGCTTCTTGATGTAGAACAGAACAGGCCTCATCCATTTTTTACCTGTCCTTAGCTAGAAAATTGTGACCTTTTTTTTAGATGCAAGCACTGCATAGTTCCCTGCGAGAGTCAACCTCTGCAATGCGCTCTGCCTGGGGAAGGGCACAGCTGCTTCCCAACTCAGCTGTGCTTTCCTCAGGGGACTTGATAACATTCATGCTCTTGAGTCTTCCTGGCTTTCGGTTTGGTTCTGGATTCAGTTCAAGGTGTTGATTTTAAATGTAAAATACTTTGCATCCTGGTGGTGAGCCTGCTTCTCGCTCTCTGATGCTGTGGGAGCTATGGTAACTGCCTTTAGGAATAGATGGAAAAGGGCTGGTATTTCTGGTGAGGACCTCTTGACCAAAATTTTCACTCTTTTTTGTCTTACCTTGAACAGCTCCCATTATGTTTACTTTTGAATCTCAACTATTTTTCTGTGGCTTTTTTGGGAGACCCTGGGGCTATGTCTGTGTTAGGAAATGAAACATGCCTGAGACTGTTCCCGACAGAGGGTGATCCACGTCCATGTCCCTCCAGCACAGACTGGCCAGTTGCTGACTATACTTGGCCTCGCTATGTCCTGTGCCTTGCTGGGGAATATTTGGGAGGCTCCTAGATGACCTGGAGGAAAACTGTGGCAGGAATCACAGTGACAATTCAACAGTCCAAGTGATTTAGTTCCAGTGATCAGGAACATTTCCTGGCACTGCTTAATTTACTAATAGAAATGTGATAGGGATGACTGACTGCCAATGATTAGGGTAAGGTTTGCAGAAGAACTGACTAATGATTTCGAGTTCTTGGTAAGGTTTTGCTGAAAACACTGGTATTTCTAATTATTGACTTGGAGGCATTTGGGGAGATCTTCTGCACAAATAGACAGCTTTGGGTAAGAGCAGTACGATTCCCCAGAGCAAGAACAGTGGTTCTTGGGCATTTGCTCTGGGTGATGACAGAACAGGTAGGAGTGGATTATTTCAGGATGCTGATATGTCTGTGATACCCCACTGGTCGCTCGGCCGCACTGCGTGGGGTCCGGTGAGGAATGACTGCTGCCCCAGCCGTGAGCAACGGCTAGTTCAGAAGGGCTTGGGAGTCCCTGAAGCAAGAAGGAGCCAGCTGGCTCTGTGAAGAAAGGTCCAGGTGACCTGGAGGAACTATTTCTGAAAAGGCAGCAAGGTGGAACCAGACTGTGTCTCCGCAGCATATGGCTAGTGCTGTTTCTGAGAGCTTAAGTCAGTTAATCTATTACCTAGGCTGTCTGATGAGGACTGGATTTAACTCTCTAAGATCGAAAGTTCAGAAACAAAATGACATATACAAAAAATTAGAGGTCAGGACAGACACTGTTTCAGTTTATTTCAGGCGTTCATCAGGAGTTGTTGTTGTCGTTATTCTTTCATAAATCTTACCTGGGATTTTGTGCCCCAGTCAGGGAATATTTCCAGCTCCATTCGGATTTAGAAGGGCAAGGCTGAGGGAGCTCTGGCTGTTGAGGCAATGGAGGAAGATGATATAAAAGTGGTCGTTTGGATGTGCAGGTGTTTGGCAAAAGAGAGCTTTAAAGATTAAATTCTACTGGGAAATAAATAAGCAGCCAGCACAACTCAATGCCTCGTGCTCCTGACTGCGATCTCTGCCTCCAGTAGCAGATTCCCAGTAGCTTCACATGTGGCAAGTTGTTATATGGTAATAATTCCAAAGTTTCTTTAAAAAGGAAACTTTTCTAACGCCTTAAGGGCAAGAACTGACTTGTCTTGTGGGTTTCATTAGTAGCTAATACATTTTGGTTCTACCATAAGATAAAGTAAATCCCGGAAATTTAGGTTATAGCCTGACCTTTATTAATCTAGATGTTACAAAAAATATTGATTACCAAATGCCTTTCTCTTCCCTAGCCTTGTGGCAGACTGGGGTATGTTCTGTGTTTTAGGAAAGCCAGGATGTCTCTCAAGATTTCATTAATTTGTGGTTTGCTTCATAAAAAATTATGAGACTATCTTGGGATCTTGAACACTGTCATACTGAGCTTTCCTGAACACTGCTGCACCGTGCATTTCAAGCACACAGCTGGGTTACATTTCTAAAAACCACTCAGATTCATAAATTGGGAAAAACAAAGTTATACTGAGCATGATCTTACTTTTGCTAGCTATAGGTCAGAAGAAAAACGTTACTAGGAAGAGCTAAAAAGGCTCATTCATCTTCTGTATATTACAGCAGCTCAATATTGTAGCAGGAAAAAAAACACTTGAAAATCTCTGGACACAGCTTTAGGAGTTCCAGAGCATATTGGCAATTGAGATAATAACAATGATATTCTGTGATTGATGGCAGATTAGGGAAAATCTTGATTGAGAATTGATGGGCCCCCATTATTTTCTGTTCTTTGTTGTGCTGCATCTGGGCCAGCCTCTGGGATTTGATTTGGCAGCTGGTTTGTGAGCCAGGAGAGTCAGATGCAGCCTTAGATTTTTAGCTCTCTGGAAGTGACATCTGATTGAGTGTGATCTGATTTTTTTATGTGTGTTTGTTTTGTTTGGTTTTTTGGTTGGTTTTTGGTTTTGGTTTTGTTTTGGGTGTTTGTTTGGTTGTTTTTTGGTTTGGTGTTTTTTTGTTTTTTTGTTTTTTTTGGTAGGGTTTATAGACTTGTTGATTGCAATGTCCTGAAAATGTTTGGGAAATGATTTATTTTCCCTTTCTTTTTCCTCTCCTTAATCAGAGATGGTTGGCTCACCTGGTAAGAAATTCAAGAGAAGGTCATCTAAGGCCTGAGTAAATAGAAATTCCTTATATTCAGGTGTGTTCAAGTGTGTTTTTAGGTCTGGGAATGTTCCTCATTCACATATGTATTTATTGTAGGCTGTACGGATCATGTACTGCTTGATGTTACAGATTTACAAATCACGTGTTGGACATACGCTTGTAACAGTTAATATTTTTTCTCCAGAAGATGCCCAAGTGTTTTTCAAAGATATGGAGACAGCAGTGACTCGTAGCCAATTCTAAGAGTTAGGAACTGGGGTTGTACAAAAACACACAGCACAGTTTACGAAGCTCCAAAGGGAAAACTCCTTTTGGAGTCTGAGCAGTGCAACTACCACAGAGTGATGCAGCATCTTTATGGAAGAGAAGAGTTTCATTAGAACCTCAGTTTTATCTCTCTTTTTGGAAAGAGGCACAGATCATCTCACAATGTTAAAACTGCTGTACTTTTTAAAGAAACTGGGTTTTAATTGCAGGTCTGAACCTGAATACACCTAGTGCTGCTTAGCTTATCACATGCAGCAAGAATGCAGCCTGTGGGAGTAGAGCAGCAGGACTTGCATTGATTTCAAAGCTTCTCTGCACTACAGTTAAAAACTTTGTAGGACACTTTGGGCGGTTGCCTATCAAAATTCGTGTTTAACATTTCTTCTCTCAGCAGCACAAACAGAAGTCAAGGGGCGAGGGGGCTGTAGTAGATCACTTTGTGCTAGGTTCTTGCCTGCTTGGTCTTTTATATGGTTTTTTTGTGCAGAACATTTTATAAAGGAATGAGAAATTAGATAAATATCACATGGCATTTCAGATCTGCATGTGGAGATTTGTATTCAAACTGTAGAAGTAGTAGGTCAGAGACTGCTGTTTACAGCAGTGCTTGATTAGAGGGAGCCTTTTTTTCAGAAATCATCCAACAAAATGGAGCTCTGTGCTACTGTCATCCCTTGAAGTGAGGACTCAGCCCTAATCCTCTCAGACCGAACTGACAGCAATTTACAAAATGCAGCCTTGTTAGCACGATACTTGCAAAGTTTTCTTCCTTTCATCTGTTCAGTAAGCTTCAGATTTTCATTTTTCTGTAACTGGCATTTGATTCTGGGCTTCAGCTTACATCAGGCACAGCCTTTCAAACGGTCTTTAATTCCCTATTGATGACTTGTAGCTATTGGACATCACTTGAAAATGTGACAGGAACCAGTCCCTCTTCTCAGCTAGATGAGATAAATGAGGCAGTGCTAATGAGCTATGGGCCATACTCTGCAGCACTCTGTGAATGCTGCCTTTCTTCATACGCACAGAAATGGCAGAATACGGCCCTGCCTTGAGGGCAGTTTTTGAAGCCTGGTATGGAGATTTAACCACTCAGTTGCAGTTCAAGCCAGTGACAATTGTGTCCCTAAGCTTTCAAACCCTGTTTATTGCTCTGAAAAAAAAAATGTAGAAACATCTGACTCTGCAGTGAATAACAACAGAAATGTTTGGTACGTATGAAGCAGTTAACATCTGCTCACATATTAGTTAATTAACAGAGCAATATTAACCTTTGGAGACGCCTTATCTTTCATCAGATGTAAAAAATAAAAGGAGATAGCACTGCTGGCACAAGGATTGTCCAGGCTGCACACTGATCTTGTAATTTTAAATTAAAAATTTGTCCAGAAACAAAGAGCTGCATTTTGAAGCCTCCCATTGACTTTGTTCTATCTTGGCTAAGGGCCTATGTATCTCGACTTGTCCACATTAGTCACACCCTGTCTGGTTT
Organism: Fulmarus glacialis; assembly: GCF_000690835.1. NCBI lineage: Eukaryota > Metazoa > Chordata > Aves > Procellariiformes > Procellariidae > Fulmarus > Fulmarus glacialis. Next base: position 15,608 of record NW_009235000.1, on the reverse strand, counting down.
CATATAAGATTCAGTTTCCTTTGACCCCTTCTAAATGACATCGTGGAGGTAGGATTACAACCTGTTCCACATGACACAAATACATATATATGTTGGCTTTGCATATGTATATTTGACAAGTCGTCCCCCCAAATTGTTTAGAATTAGGTAGAAATGATGGGACTTCATCAGCTATTAGTCATTATAAGGTAAATGTCATTTACCTTAGCAGTAGTGTCTATACAACTCTTCCAATAGTAAACATTTTTCTCTAACAGCACTTGTGTCAGAAAGGGACAGTGTATTGTCACCATTTTATTGACATGGAACTGAGATACATGAGGTGAATTTCAGCTCCAGATTCAAACACATACATTCAGATGTTGGCATGTCTGCAAGGTATCTAAGCTCCCGTTATAGTTGATGGAGATCTAGTCCATAGAGCCTGGAGAGGGGTTTTCTTCACCCTAAGGTAGATACCTAGTGGCTCCTCATTGAGTCACAGAATGGTTGAGGCTGAAGGGACCTCTGCAGGTCATCTGGTCCAACCCCCCTGCTCAAGCAGGGCCACCTAGAACCAGTTGCCCAGGACCATGTCAGATGGCTTTTGAATATCTTCAAGGAAGGAGACTCCACAACCTCCCTGGGCAACCTGTGCCAGTGCTTGGTCACCCTCACAGTAAAAATGTGTTTCCTTATTTGCGAATAAGGACCTGTGTGAATCTGGGGCTGACTCAGAGGAAGTGTCACAGGTCACACAGGACACTCCACCTGGCACCTTCAGCTGCTCAGCACAGCACAATGCAGCAACAATGGCCTGTGAATAGAGCGCCATTGTTGTTCTGGCCAGCTCTGGAGGTTTGTTTTAGGAATTGGCTTGATCAAGGACCAGTAAATCAAGGACCTCTGCACCGCGTGCAGTTGCGCAGGGCAGATAAAGCCACAGAATGGTTTTGGCAGAGCCAGGAATTGAACTCACTTCTCCAAAAGGCACTTCTCTTACTGCTTTAGTCAGTGCACCGTTCCTCCTCTTTATTCAACTAGAAATGAAATGCAAAAAGTATAACAAAAATATCACTGTACGTGTTCATTCTGTAATCCAAAGAATTCGATCTCCACTTGGTGGGAGATGGAGAATAAAACATTCATAAGGCACAGAGGCCTAACTTGTGCAATTGGTGTCAAATTGTTCAGTAAAACACATGCACATAGAGCAGACTGCAAATATCATTGTATTGACATAACATGCCCACTGGGCCCAGCGATTGAAATGGCAACCAAGCTATGGAGAGCACAGCAGCCCAGAATTTAAAGAGAGAAATGAAAAGAGAGTCAACTGTGAGCAGCTAGTACTCAATAAAGACAAATATTAGAGAGGTTATTTAGATAAGAGAAAAGGCAAAAGTGTCTCCTTTCCTGAAAGGGAGATGTCTTTATTACATTAGATCTGGAAGGGCACTTTATGATCATGAAAAAGTCTCTTGTTTCATATAAATGAGGAAAAATAGAAATAAGCAACAGATCTCTGAATCTTCCTGCAAAAATAACTAGAGGTGTTACAGAGATTAAGGCATTTTTAAACAAAATAAATCGCACCACCCCAGAACTCTGAAATCAGGCTGGACCTAGAAACAGGTGAGAAAAATACACAGACATATATCTTCCTCAATGGTTTTTGGTTTTGTGACTAGGCACAAACAGAATTTGATGTGCTAAAATAGAAAGGGAAAACGTACAGTCAAGTTATTTCTGTCTCAGCTGGACTCAAGCAATGCTGAAAAGCTAGTTGGCAAACCTTTTCTCAATTTTGTATCCTCTTGTTAAGCCAGCACGGAAGAGCACCTGGCCATTTATCTAAATAAAGAAATGAAGGTTTAACCTTTTTCCTGCTGTAGCATAATACGCTCGTTGTGTTTGAACGCACGTGTTGCTACCTAAATCCAGCTAAGAAGCTGGAATTTCTGTGCTAGGTTCCAGTTATAAGCAAATCACTTACTGTAAACATACTTCTGTGCAGGGTGTTGACGCTTTGCAAAGAGATGTTTTTCTTTTTTTGCTGTACTGGGGCAATATAGGTGAGTGAGCTTAGCAGAACAATGCTCAGTTATTTTTACGCTTACTCTGTGATATTTCTCTGGAGCAGCAATTTATAGGTGTGGTGAGCTGGGCCCCCTTCACTGGTACTTTCGTTGTTTATTTACTGATGATAACGTTTAGCTAATTTCATTCTCTGCAATACTGGACCCTATAACTGCAACGGTCCAGGTGATTCGTACACACCCCATAGTTCTTTTTCTTGGTTATGGTGCTTTATGGTGTCTTGGTCTCTGAACAGCACAGGCAGTAGTGAAAATGCTACGTAGGAGCTTCTACTGGCATGGAGCCATCTCTATTTTTTTTGTACAGCCGGACTGCTGAAGTTAATGCTAAGGTGCTTTAGGCCATCACATGGTCCCTTTGGTTTAATTTATTGGGAAGCTGAGTGAACCTCTGGCCCGTATCAGTGGTATCTGTCTAGCAAGAGGTAAATACATGACATCCTACTGTGTGTGCCGGTCAGTGCCTGACGCACCTATTCCAGCTCTCTTCTTCTGTGCCTTGGAACCAGGCAGTTCTCCCTCAGCTCACCCCAGAGTTGCAGTCTCATGCATATCAACTTGTGATTACCTTGGTAGGTCAAACTTACATTCAAATATTCTTTTCCATCAAGGGCAACAATAGTAGTAATGTGACCAAATAATATCCTTGAAGCCTTGTATTTGTTGTTTAGGACCAGTGCACTTCCAGAAAAGAGTATCTTCAGGACAATAAAGCATGCTGAATAAATATCTAATCCCTCTCTAATCCCTCCTATTCCTTACCTTGTGGAAAGTCCATTTTGCTGACTCCTGGGTGTCTGTCTGACTCCCCAAGACAGCTGCTAGATTTTGAACTTCTGTCTTCTTTTGATGTCCAGTTCTTGTCTGGGCCAGAACGAAGGATGGAGATCTATGGAGAAGGACAGAAAAGTCTGGTCTGGCCAAGTCTCACAGCCATTCAAAGTAGCTTTGCTATTTTAAAGCAAATATATTAAACTATATTTGCGTAGTATATTAACAGAATATATTAATGTATTAACAGAACGTATTAATTATAAGATAAAATGTTATTTCTGTGACACCAAAGAGCAGGGCCACAGGAATCTCTCCCTCTCCAAACCCAACATGCTTCCTTCCCTCTTTCTCCCTGGCCGGGCTTTCAGTCCCTGAGCACGAGCTGTCCCTGCCGCCGCCTCCACTTCTCCTGCCCCAGCAGGGCTGGGGAGATGCTGCTGGAACGGGTAACGTGCTTGCTGCCTCGGTGGGGCGGTGGGGAGGTGCCACATACAGCAAAGGGAACGGGGTGCCTTCGGTGCTGAAATGAGTCTGCCCGAGGAAACCTTTAGTTGACTCTTGTGAACTGCAATGGAGAAACATCTCTGAGTGACTGACATTTACAGAGTATGTCAAGGTGCCTGAATGTTTCCAGTTTTGCCTGAAATGAAGACTTCTACCATATGTTCCATAATGCTACATTGGCTCTTGATTAAGTTTTTTTGCCATTAGGTTTCCAGCTGGGTTTTTTTCCCCTTTTTGTTTTGTCATTTGCAGCATGTACTTGGTTTTTTATGACCCTATTGCACATGTGCTTGAGTGTTCTGGCTTGTGCAGAGACTTTTTCTGCAATTGCTTATTCTGTGATTCTTCTTCACAGAGCTGCAAGCTCACATTAACGTCAATGAGTATCCTGACATATTTGCATTTTGTGATTTAAACACAAATGAACAGATCATTTTATTGATGCGCTCAGAGACAGTGGTGAGGGGTGTGGTATAGCAACCGGGATGATCCAGATTTGTTAAGACATTCTTTCTAAATTATTGAATCCATCTTGCTCTGTGCTAATTAGATCTCTCTGTTTGGTGATAAAACCAGACCTGGCAGAAAATGGGAACTTAATCAACTTCCATGAAACATTTAGACAATAATAGATGTATGAACAGTTAGTAACCTGGATTTACAATGCACAAGTCTTACAATCTCGTTTATCTTTAAGCAGATGTAAAATTAGTGAATAAATGAGCAATAAATGCAATATATTTGGATTTAAATAATTTCATGCAATATGTTCTGGATTTTTGCAGTTAAAAAGTAGTTTGAATTATCTTTATTACGAAGATTATGGCATAATATGAAAATAAACACGTATGCCCTAGTGACTCAAAATGGATTAAGTTATTGAGAAGCTTGTATGGGATTTTATTTGAACCAATTTCATTGAATATTTTCCTTAATAATCTTGAAGAAGGAGGAAGCTGCATGACAATGAAAGTAGCAGCGTTACTGAGACCAGAGAATACATGCAGAAAATAAATGCTACTAAGGGATCTAGACCTACTAGAAACTTGAGCAGAGAATAACAAATTAAAATAAAATGTAAAAGATGCTAAGTAGTAAATATAAAGGCCAGTGATCTGCAGGAGCAGAAGCTGTGTATAAACTGAAGAGAACTCAGAAAAGGAGAAAAATTGCTTGATGGCTGTAGAGACAGGCACCAAGAAAAGATTAAAAGGGCTATTTACCTGCCCTGCTTTGTGATGGGAAGAGCCGGGGTCGAGGCTGTTACATTCTTATGTGGTAGTTCATGCAAAATCTGTGTCAGAATTCAGGAAGGAGTTTTACTGGGATAATGTGAGACCTGTGCATCTTGCCTGCTGACACATTTCTGCAAACTGGTTCTGTGCAAATGCTCCAGAGGAATTGCATTTCGGTACAAGCCTTCCATATGAGGTGTCTTGGGAGGGAGAGCAGGCATTTGTCTGTGAAGGTTTGAAAGGCGTGAGCTGAAAGGATGAAATGCAACACCGGCAAAACCAAATTCCAGCCTGTCAGAATCAGCTCAGTTGTTTCCAGAGCAATGTAAGGAGCAAATGAAGAAGAGATCCAAACTAAAACCTCAAATCCAAATGCTCCACAATTATTTGGATTCATGTCCAGGCTTTGTGCTCACTTTCATTGTACGGAAAGAAACCACACGTTGGATGTGAGCACCTCCCAAGTGGTGGTGAAGATTTCTTCTTGATTCCCCCCTGCTCCGCCTTACCGTCCTAGGGTCTCTTACTGAGTACTGTTGGATTTTACCCTTTTTTCTGCACTGTCTTCACAAGTCCAGTTCTCTTCCACCCCTCCAGTCGGC
>NW_009235000.1:1395-10401 GCF_000690835.1 Fulmarus glacialis | reverse complement strand
ACAAACCTGCTCTCCAGAGGAATTTGGTTGAGCATACTACTGATGTTGCACTGTAGTATATTAGGTCTGGGCCTGACCTGGACCATAAATGAGCATTATCAGGGGGGAAGAAAAGGAGAAAGCTCTTTTTGTACCCTATATCAGCAGAGTGTCATTGCATATTTTTTGACTTCGGTTCCAAAATCAATGAGATAGGACATTTCTGTCATTACTGCAATCAAGATATGGTGGTAAATTGGTATTGTTTGTTTGTATCTCCTTTTACCCATCACTCTGGAGACATGCTACCACGGCTGCCCAGTCTCCACGTGCTGCAGTTCAGCTCCAGAAGGTACCAGGCGACTGCAGCTGGGGACAGCCCCAGAGCTGCTCCAAGTTCCCACCAGTGCAGCGGGGATGGCTGTTTGCTGTGCACAGAAATGTAAGGTATTTGGATTCACATTCATCTTTAAAAACCTTTCTTTAAATAGAAGTAAAAAGAGAATTACAACATGATTCACAGTAGCAGTTAGCTATCTCATCTCTGGATGGTCAGAGAGAAAAAAGGAGGAGAGAGGAGGAATAGGCGTCAGATTTTCAGTTCCTGACCCATTACCCAGGTGTGGCAGGTACTGTGTGACCCTGTGTGAGCCATTTGGGTGCCTGCTACGGGCTTGAAGTTCAAAACCAGAGACAAGTGCTTCAGCCTGCCTCGTAGGCAGGGCTGTCTTTGGTAGCTGCTGGCAGCCTGTAGTTCGAGCATGGGCAGCGAGTGTCCCCGCTGCCCCAAGGCAGAGCCAGGGCCTGGCCGTGCTGGCTGATGCACAGATGCAATGGCTCATCACTCTTTTGAACCCAGATGCCAGTGTCTATTTTAGGCTCTGTAATGGTTGGATCAAATGCAACCCTTTATTTCTGTGCCTCTGACAAATCAAGGCGATATTCTCGCTTGTCCCTAGGCTGGGGCTTGTCCTCTGCTGCTTCCCAGAGTGAGGCCCTATACTCATTAAGAGCAGTATGTGTAATAGTAACAAAAAGACTAATATGAGAACTTGCAGCATGCCCTACATAAAAGACTTTTTTACAGTATTTTATTTCATCTTGGGAGAACTGTGTCTCCCAGAAAGTAGCTCAGAGATTGACTGTGCATTAAAGCCTCATGCCCTGCTGTCATTGCATGTAAATCTAATTAAATTAAAGGTTCAGATTAACCAACACAAAGGTCTCCTCTGTAGGACTCAGTCCCACGCTTTCTGTTGTATCTCATTCCATCAATTTATTCAGTGTCATGTCTCATTACTCTGCATCACTCACTACACTCTCAACAATGAGACGCAAATTGTTCCTGCAGTGCCCTGGCACTACCACAGCAAACAGCTCTTGAGGGCATCCGCAGCTCACTCCCCGGACTGTAATGGCACCTCTGCAAAAAATTCAGATCAGAATTGTTTGCTGGGACTACGTGAGGGAATTTGCTAATACATTTCTCTAGGAAGGCATTTACTGCAGGACAGAAATGGAAGCGTGAGAGCATTGTCAAATGCTTTTTTCTCTATAATAAGCTGACTGAGCTAAAATTTACTAGCCTGGAAAATGCTCTGTGCATTCACTCTGTGTTTTACCCTGTCTGAAAATTGCCATTTTGGGGAATGGATATTGAATATGCATGCTTTTTAACTTAAAATAATTACTGATAATTTTCAAATAACTCTTGGGAACCCTCCAATTTCTGCTATTTTTGAGCTGGAGATGAGCTGAGCTTTTTTTCTCTTCCATCGGTTTACATGATTGCACCATCATGTTTTCTGTATTTTTTTGTTCCATTTTTTGCTCACTAGTGTATTGTGGTGTCAGTTGCATGCCAGCCTGAACCTTCCATTCTTTAAGCAGACTTCCAGTGCTTTCAGTGAACAGTTTGTCAGTAGCTCTTGTGTGCAAGGTTTATGCATGCAGACTCGATAATCTGAACGTTTCAGTTCTTCTGATTGCCTGTGCTTTAAGAGTTCCTCTAACGATGTCTGTTGAGATGTATCTGATAAGAAAGTCCTATAACATCACGTCTGTACATTGAGAGAGGGAGGCTAGGATTTATATTCTTAGGTGTATAGATACACATCTGAATTGCTATCCACAAACAGATAAGAATGATCACATGTGCAAAAGCAAGCTGTGAAGAAAGTTGGTAAGCTGCATTCTTGCAATAAATAAACAAACAAACAAATAAATCTGCCCTAACTGCATCTTAATTTAAATATGAGTCAAAAATACTATGTTGTTGTTGAAACTACAACAAAATAGCACACACCGAACTATGATATATGAACAGAATACCATAGGGCATACGAAGCAAAAGTTTGCTCAGCCTCATTGAGATGTCTGTTGCAGCATTGTGTCCTCTTTCAGGTACCATTCTACAAGTTCAAGGCAGACCAGCTGGAAAGATGTCAAGGGAGAAGTACAAAAATGCCTGAAACCTAAAAACATGGACTTGGAGGGAAGGTTGAAAGAAACAGGTTGGACAGAAGGAATTAGAGAGGTTACTGAAGTGAGACACAATAGTCTTCAAATATGTAAAACAGAACTGCACAGAAGGCAGTCAAATGTTATCCATATCCATTACAAAGATGAAGTAACTGGCTTAAATTCCAACAAGGGAGATTTAACTTAAACATTAGGCTACATTTGCTACCAGTGTGGCTAGCTGAGCTCTGGAGCAGGCTGTTGGGAAGCCTGCAGTTTCTTCATCATTGGAGACTTTTAAGAACAGACAAGCATATGCCAGGCTGGCACAGATAGAGCCGATCCTGCCTTGTGCATCGTGATGAGCTAGATAAGCTCTAAACCTCTTCCAGCCTGGTTTTCTTCGGTCCCTAGGAAAATTCTGAGGACAGCAGTGAAAACCCATTCCTTGGTGGTGATTTGTTTGGGATGATTTTACTGCAAAAGCTAGCAACTTTTACTTGTACTTTCAGGTTTTCACTTGTACTTTTTATGGGTGAGAAAGAAAGGGAGCAAAGGTAGAGGAGGGACTACAGTTATTTAGTTGTGTAGTCTCTTAGTTACCCTGTCTAGCTAAACACAGTAAAAATGTCAATACAGGTTCCAACTCTGTCATTTCCCTCAATCAGAAATTAAACTTGATTCTGCCAGCTGGGTCCCTTCCTTTTGATTGATAAACAGCGCTGAGCTGTTCATCATTTTTTTTTGCTGGTCAGCCCAGAGAAGCAGCTCATTGAAATTCTTCAGGGTGGTTATTTTGCGGGAAGTTCTATAGAATTGCAAATCATTGTTGCTGGTTAATGAAATACCTTTCAGCAAGTAACAATATCCTTTGGCTACCTAATATCTCTTTTGTTGCTTCATCTTATTTCCAGTGATTCTTGAAAAAATTGAGTTTTTTACAGTTCTTTTCACTTCTGATGACTTCTTAGTACTGTCTTCTATTGTTTGCCAGGTGCTGGAGCTGACTAAATTATTTATTGGGAATATATAATCTGATGAATGTGCCAGCTTCTATTTGAAAATAGTTTTGAATCAGCAGGGATTTCTGCAAATGTGGCTGGTATTCATAAGTGGTTGCTAGATAGTTGGAGGAACCTGGTGATGGCTGGTGAACTTCAACAATTTATTATTCAGATGGTGTAACTGAGCTGATAAACGACAGTGTTTCTATTCCCTGACTAGAGAATTGAAAGTTTTTAAACAGGTAAATTGTGAATAATGAAGAGTAATAGTGTGGTATGCAGGAGAACCCTTCTCCATAAAGTGAAACACAACAGTTTTCATCTTATAAGCAAAATCCCATTTGTGTGCATGCTTGCAGACATATGTGTGCATTCATGCCTATAAAAGCCATTTTGCATTCAGTTGCTGGCTGCTCTGGTTTTGAGCCAGAGGCAGCAGAGCAGGGCCTATCTCCCCCCTTCAGATTCCCTCCTACTGCCTCTTGGCCTCTGAGGGGCTGATGAAGCTGAGGTGCAGATGGGAGGCTTTACAGCACGTTAATCCCCCTCTTACAATAGGCAAATATATCAGGGCTACCAAGGCTGCTTCAGCGCCTACAAAAAGTGTTCATGTTGGTGTAGGGGGTGGTTCCCAGTGATTTAGAGTCATTTTCCCCAGTGTGCTCAAAACATCTGCATGGGCTCAGCAGATACGACGTGGGGCCTAGGGTAGGGCCACAGCCTTCAGGAGCAGCAGCTGGTCACCATGGAACACCCTGCAGTGCCTACGGTGATGGGAAATGCTGGTGACCAGACTACTGAAGCCTGCTTTTGGCGGCTGGGGGACTGTAAGGGATGTGTCCTACAGCATATCTTGGCAATGCACAAGCTCAGAGCTTGCTTGAGTGATCCTTGACAGCTCCTGCAAGAAAGCAGCCAGCAAAACTTAGTTCAGCACTTGCTAGTCAAAATCCATTTGCCCAAAACTAAGTACCAGTGATATCTCAGCTAAACTTTTAGAAAACTCCTTGTCCCACTGCTAACTCTGCACACTGGGTGCTGCTCCACCCAGCATCTATTACATCCTCCTGGCACCTCTGCTTTCTCAGCATCTTTTAGTTTCCTAGTGCTTAGACTTTGTTTTTGATTTATACAACCAAAAAGTGTGGATCTTTTTATACTGATTTCTAACACAGTCTGCATTTCTACACTAATATTTGTAATATTTCTATTACAAGCAATCATCGTCCTTTCTGTCTAGGAGATGCAGGAATCTTTGTCTTTACCACAGTGCAAAAACTTCAATTTTCTTACTGTCTGCACCATTGATTTCCCATGATTCATATCCTCTTGTTGTTATGGAAAAAATACGGCTTTCAGTACCTTTGCATATTTTGAGATACTGCAAGTTTTTCTAGACTTTCACAAAGGAGGACAGCATTCCCTCATCTTTTCCTAGTTTCTCTGGGTCAGCTTCCTTGTTGAAAGAAATATAATTTCTGTTTCTGAATTATTGAATGAAACTATAGCCTTACCTTTTGCCTCTTACTATATTTGTTTGCATTTTGTTTTTAATTATTGAGTTATTTGGTTTGCTACATTTGGAAATAGCCTATATTTCTCAATAACATTTTGTACTGACTATACCATTGCACTCTTTGAACAAGCAAGAGCGAAGAATAACCTGCCATCACTGAACTGAAGGTCACTTGGGATGTTTGCCACAGAAAATCAAATCCTCCCTTGGCAAGCTTTACAAAATTATGAAAATTTTGGGAGATGTTTTGGTCTTTTTTTGTCCTAGGATTCGTGAAATGAAGACTTGGCCATGTGCTAGCTTCCCCTGCCCATCAAAAAGTGCAAGCATCAGTGAGGTTGGCCCTAATTGTTAATCTTGGCTGTGTAAAAAATCCTTGCTTTTTATTTTTGCAAACCTGCATATTTTCCAGTGTGACCAGAGGTGTACCAGGCATGGAACAACAGCTCTCAAGCACCCGGGTAACTTTTATGCCCTTGTGCTCCATCTGGACTATCCCAGAGCAGTGGCTGGAGCTGTCCCTGTGAGGGGAGCTGAGGGTTTGAATCTCTCAGACCAAAGAAGACATGGTCTCCAGTTTTTGGTGCCCTAGTTGCTGAGCTGTTTTCCCATAGGGAATGTCATGATTGCCTTGGTCTAGTTTGAGGCTGTAGGTTGTGATACCTGATCTCCTATACATACCTCACTCAGGACGCAAGGATGGAGAGAAGAGAAATACCAGACCTGGTCCTCTGCAATGTCAGGTGCTGGCTCATGGGAGTCCCCTGGAGTCTCCTCTACCTCCTCCGTTGGTGCTTGGGAGCTCAGGGCCGTGTTTGCCACTCCCGACTGCAGATGTCTCGTATTTAGGTGTGGCGAAGAGGAATGTGGCAATGCCAAAGTCCTTCTGTAGATATAGCCCTTAGCACTTATATGAGTTTAGTTAATTATTTAATTCTCTTTTTTCCCATGCAGCTTAATTAAAATGTATTATAGCTTTTATTTTTGTGTCAATGTTAATCTGTGCATTTTCAGCTTCTATTTTGCATCCACTTCCCACAAACCCAGTAGGAAGTGTAGGCAGCTTTCTCCCAGCCACGCTGAATTTCAAGTGTTTCCATATCATTTGTCACTGCTCATCAGAATGAATCAGATTTTTTAAAAATGTTGATTTATGGCTGGTTTCTGCAAGTGGCCTAGGTGAACTTAATGGAAGGAACCTCTTAAATCTTGCATTTGACTCTTGGAAATGAAATTGCAATTATCAAATCAGGAAAGAAATGGCGAATTGCTTAAATTACTCTCACTGATGACACTCTAAGTATGAAATAACCTGCTCTGAGGGAACCTTCAGCCTTGCTGGAACACAGCTTCCCTGGTGAACTCGGCCACCAGCACCAAAAACGCATAATTAACAAATGAAAGTAACTGAACGTTAGCTGACCGTGGTTGCACATTTAGGTGCTGTCATATCATCTGACTTAGTCATGAAACAAACGGCCTTGAAATCAGATGCCCAAATCAAGGATCAACACTCACCACTGTCAAAGCCTTGATTTCCATCCATAGGCTTGCAGTTTGAGTATCCTGTTAGATTAAAACCATATTTTTTTAGGAAATGGAGGAGAAGAAGTTCATGTTATGACAAGATTTTAAGTAAGAAGGGAAAGGTGAGGTGACATCTGTAGTGGAAATGCTGTGTTTATTAAGTCTGCCACTCTGATTGTAATCTGTAAATACAAAATTGGGGCTGCAATGACTAGACTGTGCCTTTTTTTCACTTTTTGATAGAAGATGTTGGTAAAAAAAGTGAGCAAACAGCTCAAATCATAGGAGCAGGCAGCTGAATATGAATGTACTGTTTTCTGCTGGTGAATTGATGGGCTCTACTCAATACCTTCAGCTTGTTACTATTACCTGTGCTTTACAGAGACGAGTCACAGTGCTGCCATTCCAGGATGATTTCTGCCTTTGGTAGGGAATTTGATTTATTTTACTTCTTATGCCAATTAGGATTTTGACTTTCATGTGCTGGGCAATCATGTCTTCAAGTATTTCCTAGAAATGATTCTGTGCTTTGGGTTGTAACGTAATTCTTAACACGTGGGGGAATTATAGCACTCTGTAAGATATTAGGCTTACATTTCCCCCTATAATGGGCTAAACAATAGCCAAGAAAACAGAATCACTGTTTTTCCTTCACGCTTTTCATTTCCTAGCTATCCAGGCTTTGCCAAGCTCAGTGCACATTGCTGTGTTTAATTTAAGTACAATGCAAATGCAGATGCACATAGAAGATCAGCAGAATTAATTAGGTTCGAAGTGCTGGGAGAGCCATTGGGAAGGTTCTCACCAAGCTGATACACCCTGTCACCATTTCCTACCCACTCTGCTGGGTCTGTAAGCTCTGGATGACATCTGACTCAAGCATTCCTTTAATTTATAGCACTGACAATTAAATGGCAGTTCTCCAGCCTCTACCCGAGGGGATAGAGCTGTAATAGGCTTTAGAGGTAAAGCTACTATATTGCAGGATGAATTTTGTATAAAACACTAACGTTAACACATTGATGCCCTTCAGCAAATATAGTTATTCAATAAGTTGAAGCTTTTTATGATATTCTCCTTGACATTCAATAGCATACTTTAATAAGTTGATGTATCTATGCAGATTTTTTCTACCAGCGTCTAACAATCCAAAGTCGCTCTAATTTGCAGGTGTTATTTGCTGTGTTTGTGATGAACTAATAAAATTAATCGATCAAAGGCTCCAAATATATTGGAGATTTGAATACTACTTCGATTTCTGTAATCACTTATTTTAATGGCTGATAAACCAGAGCTGAAACAACATTTGGTTTTAGTGCAGAGAGTAGTGATTATACAACAGTTTTGTTGGTGCTTTGAGCAGTGGTCGCTGTTGTTCTTTATGCATCTGTAGCTTAGCTAATTCACTGGGACCAATTCACCCATTCACTCTGAAAGTCCTTTAAAATTTAGTAGACTGAAACAGTTTGGGGTGTACAGAACTGTTACGTGATTCTGTAGCTGGTAACGGAAGAAGAAGAATATAAAACAGAGGGATATTCCTATCATAGTGTGACAAGGTCTGCCATGGTGCTTAACAGAAAGGGAGCCTTTGTGCAAAATGTTATATATTTATTTGGGAGGAGATTTGGAGGTGTGAAAGGAAGGCTGCAGCTAGCACCGTATTCTTTATTGCTTTATTCAGATAAGAACCTGAGCAGATAGTGGTGTTCGGTAAAAAGGTACCATCCCCCTTTTGTGTGGCAGACTGCAAGCTGTTGCTGCTGCCCCATGGTTCTGTGCAGGAGAGGACAGGTTTAGGCTCTCCACGTGAGCCCCACCGTTAGTGTTTGCATCAGGCAAGCACTGCATATTACTTCTCTGCTTTCTTTTAAGCTGTTTCTGCCTAGCAGTCAGATTGCAAGTTGCTTTTCTGAGTATAGCGGGTTGCTGGATTCACTGCAGTGATGGAGTCTATGCTGATTTCTTTTGAAAGGTCCTTTGGTCTGCCGTTTCAGTGGAGATAGGGGATGGAGAGCCATGTGACAGCAAAGACACAAGAGTTATGGATGTGTTAGAAACCACGGAAGTGCCTGAGAGTAGTCATGTAGGAATTAGGGTTTTTCCCCTCAAAAAGGTGGCAGGATCAACAGCCCAACTGAAGTGCACCTACACCAATGCACGCAGCATTGGCAACAAACAGGAGGAGCTGGAAGCCATTGTGCACAGGAAAACTATGATATAGTTGCCATCACGGGAACATGGTGGGATGACTCGCACAACTGGAGTGCTGCAATGGATGGCTACAAACTCTTCAGAACAGATAGGCAAGGAAGGAGAGGCGGTGGGGTAGCCCTGTATGTTAGGGAGTGTTTTGGCTGTCTAGAACTTGATGATGGTGATGATAGGGTTGAGTGTTTATGCATAAGAATCAGGGGAAAGGCCAACAAGGCAGATATCATGGTGGGATTCTGTTATAGACCACCTAACCAGGATGAAGAGGCAGGTGAAATATTCTATAAGCAGCTGGGAGAAGTCTCA
>NW_009235000.1:0-393 GCF_000690835.1 Fulmarus glacialis | reverse complement strand
TCCCGTATGACTGGAAGTTAGCAGATGTGATGCCCATCTACAAGAAGGGCCGGAAGGAGGATCCGGCGAACTACGGACCGGTCAGCCTGACCTTGGTGCCGGGGAATGTTATGGAGCAGATCATCCTGAGTGCCATCACACAGCACATACAGGATAACCAGGTGATCAGGCCCAGCCAGCATGGGTTTATGAAAGGCAGGTCCTGCTTGACTAACCTGACCTCCTTCACCTGACAAGGTGATGCCCTTAGTGGATGAGGGAAAGGCTGTGGATGTGGTCTACCTGGACTTCAGTAAAGCCTTTGACACTGTTTCCCACAGCATTCTCCTGGAGAAGCTGGCTGCTCACGGCTTGGACGGGCGTGCTCTTTGCTGGATAAGAAACTGGCTGGAT
>NW_009234999.1:18674-55361 GCF_000690835.1 Fulmarus glacialis | reverse complement strand
ATACATAATAATAAAACATAATAAAATAAAAGAATAATAAAATAAAAAGATAATACTGTGTTAAAAAGAAAGTATAACAATGGCTCTGAAGTTGTTACCTCAGTTTTTAGAGCACAGTGCTCCATTTTCATGTTACCTTCCCCGATCCCTGTCTTTTCAGGCTCATCAGGGACAGAATCAAACAGTTTCTGCATGTAGCATAAACAGTCAAGATTCTGCATACAGAATCGAGAGAAGGTGAAAGCAGAAAGCAATCTTTCTATCTGTTCCACGGACATCCCAGCAGCGCTCCAACCTGTACTTGGCTCACATTCTTTGCAAAGTTCTCAAAACCAGATAAAGCAATAACGATGATTACCAGGCCTCTAAATTGCCAACACGAGCTAAGAAATGAGCAACCTAAACACCCAAGTTCCTGGTATTTGCTGTGAAGAGTGCATGTAAAATTCTTCTGTGTTGTAGGCAAGGCTACTCCTCTCTCTAGCTCCATTTACCCTTTGGATAAGAGACTGTACAATAATTTTCCCACAATAACTCGAAGCCATAACCTTTTTGATTTGAAAGACCATCTGATAACTGCACCAGAGAACTTGAATTAACTAGAGAGGGTAGAACAACAGGGAAAGGATATGAAAGATGGACAAGAAGCAGTATTTCATAGAGTTTTTCTATGGATTGGTCTGTGACGGTGTAAGAAAACAAAAGAAAACTTCTCCTTGCTAGCCAGATGCCATGATGATTTCCTAAAAACACACCTTTTCTATGGTCGTTTTTGAATGAAACAGGGATAGCCATTAGATAAACATTAGGAAGTAGTGCACTCCCAGCGTACTCCAAACCATCCTAGGGAATGACACTGCAAAATGAACGAGGTAGCACTGGAACAACTATGCAGTCAGATTATTTGGGATCCAGAGGGAATTCTGAATGAAGTACCACACTATACTACAAGATTTCCAGGCTGCAGAACCAGTTGTTTGTACATCCCACAGCACTATTTAAGACCACTCTTCAGCACCCAAGCCCATCCACTTCAATTTAGTGTTTCGGACAGTACTTGGGTGTCTGCAAGGGGAAAAAAAAAAAGAGGATTAGGAAATAACTGACAAGAAGCCAAATACTGCAAGAAGCCAAACCAGCAAATATTAGAGATTGCATTAGAAGTGATAATTGCAAAGCAAAGTTTCAATCCAATCTGAAATGTACCCACTTAGAAGAAGATGGAACAAAGGATATATAAACAAGATTGACTTTATTTTTATTTAAATTTTACATACAATAACTTTTATTCCAGCTACTGGGGCCAACTGACAGTCTCACAGAACAGTACATTTTAAATTCATTACAGCTAAAAATGCAGAGAGAATCTCTGAGAACAGTCTACACTTGTTTTAATCTTGAAAAGCATATTAGGAACCACAGTAAGGAAAAACATATAAAAAGGTATTTAAAAATGCAGGTTCACTTATAATAATATGGTTATAGATTCTCCAAGAACCTCCCCATTATCAACATTTTAATGGTTCTTTCAACTACATATTAGCCATTATAGCGATATTATAGCTTAAAAAAACAGAAATAAGCAGTTCTTGCAAGTAGCGTGGCAGGCTCAGTGTCAGTAAGTGAAATGTCACAGAATACTGGAAACATCATGATGGAACCCACATATTTCCATGCGTATCAGGGGCGTTAGTGTAAGGAATATTCCAAATCCATGGTTGATCTGTAAACCAAAACAAAAACAAGCTCATGACAAATTCAGTTATTAAATATAAAGTTTTGATTCTCTTCCACCCCTCCCTTCAGAGGAAGAGGAAGGTCAAAATTCCCACTGATTTTCACATAACCCCATGTGCAATTTCAGTTTACTGGAAATTTTTATTCAGCTTTTTTTTAAAACGGTAAGATTTAGAGTTTTCAAAAGGCTTTTCTTTCCCCTCAAATATTATTTTAAATATAATTATCATAACCCAACGTACTCCCCACCAGCTGCAAAAGAATTGTATTTCAGACAGTATACAAGACCAGTAATGCAGCCAGATTTGATTTGGCCCATAGGCAGCAAGTTTTGTGCTGTGTATCTCTTAACCCAATGGAATTATAAATAAGTGCTGTAACGTATTAGTATTTTTCACAGGGACAGTAAGAATTCAGTGTCTAAGAATGACGTTGCCTGAACTCTGAAATGTTCAAGCTCACACCTCACTTCTTCAAACATTACATCTTTAGATGAGCAACAGGTTTGCAGCAGACAGTTCCCTCCCTCCACTTCTCAGAATACAGAAGCTATTCTCACTCTTGGGAAGGAGAAAAGGCAACGCAGCAGGAGCCAACTGCTAGTTCTGCAACCTGCTCTAGGCTCTTTCTCCTACCACATATATGTTGCAGAAAAGCAGCTGGTCTATGAAGTCAAGCTATTATTCTACTTCTCTGTCCTGGTTTCGGCTGGGATAGAGTTAAATTTCTTCCTAGTGCTGTGTTTTGGATTTAGTATGAGGAGAATGTTGATAACACACTGATGTTTTCAGTTGTTGCTAAGTACCCTCCTAGTCAAGGACAGCTCCCATGCCCTACCAGGCAGGAGGGAGCATAGCCGGGACAGCCAGCCCAGCTGGCCAACGGGGTATTCCATACCATGTGACGTCATGCTCAGTATATGAATGGTAGGCATGTTCCAGGAAGTAGCGATCACTACTTGGTTATTGGTCAGCGCAGGTGGTGAGCAATTGCATTGTGCATCACTCATTTTGTATATTCTATCATTATTATCATCATCATTATTATTATTATTATTTTCCCTTTTCTGTTCTATTAAACTGTCTTTATCTCAACCCACGAGTTTTTCTCAGTCTCACCCTTCCCATTCTCTCCTCATCCCACTGTGGGGGGTGGGGAGTGAGTAAGTGGCTGCGTGGTATTTGGCTGCCTGCCAGGTTAAACCACGACATTCTCTCAGGCTACTCCTACTGAAATACAGAGAAAACTCCTTCAATCCGTTTAGTGATTTTTCTCAAATAAGAAGTTTATATAAATCTAGCCTGTTTCTTTTCTCCATCTCCAAAATGAGCCCTGAAGGAAGACAGTGACATTAATCTGTACAATGCATAGATTAAACTGAATTGTTCCGAGGATGACAGGAGTAGTTCAGTTATCAAAACCAAGCTATTCATCTACATGATATACTATGTACACTTGCTATAGAAGATTTGCTACATGCTTGTCAACTGAAATTTTAGATAAGCTATTGATTATGATTACTGTTGTCCAATTTTAAGTTTACAGGATCCAATGCCAGATCTCACAATATATGAAGTGAGAATTACTGTAGCAAGAGGAGAGTAAGAAAGTGACAGAAGCAGTAATGAAGGGATGTATAGATTACACAACAGCACACTGTGCCAAATACCACACCAATTAAACATGGGGCAGGGAGAGCATTCCTACTAAGTACTCATTATTGCTTGCTACTAGAGTGCATTTAATTCTAGTACTGTAGTTCCATATGTTGCAGTGAAACATATCCCAGCTATGCAAATGTTTTACAAAAGTGTGTTTACAGTAGTAAGAGGGTAATAGGAAAATGCTTTAAATTACAAGAAAGTTGAATCTGCTTGACTTGAAAAAAGAGTTTATGTTTAGAGTTTATGAAGACTGATAGGGATGTTACAAGTCACAGGAATGTGATCACCAGAGAAAGAACAGCCTGTGCAACAAATGCCATCTTTCACATAACATTATTATAGGAAGACAATAAAAGCAAACATCCATGTCTTCCCCTGATTTAAAATCATGATATAGCTTCTAGGTGGAAGAAGTAGTTGGCTAGCTTTTGGTTACACTGCATAGGTTATTTCCAAGCACAAAAAAATAAAAGGCATCGGAAACCAGAAGAAACTATAGCACGTAACTCGCAGTGCAAAAAGCGTCTCTAGGTTTCTGGGTCAACTGCAGGATACCAAGACTTTGAGTGATCTCTTTTAAAAAAAAAAAAAAAAAAAAAAAAAAAGTACCATTATTTCCCTAAGCTTCTTTTATCAGTCTCCTGCTTGAGAGCCATTTGTACCTTTTGTATTTTAGGTGAATACCATAAACATTAATAGTTATAAGAATGGGTACAGAATAAAGCAAATGTTGGCAAAAGCATTGAGGATTTCAAGCATACATTCAGATTTGATCACTGACCTCTATCTGTGACATCAGTACAAATCCAGTCTCACTCAAGCACTGGAATCTGTCACTTGGAGTATATTATGCAGCTTGGACCTATCCATCTTCGCTACCATCTGCAGTTACTCTTTAATTTAGCAAAACATATAGGCAGAAGACGACTTAGATGTACAGAAATAACTTCAGTCACCCTTTAAAGCACTCTGAGAGGCTTCAATACCTAATTAGTTCTTTTTTTTGTGGATATCTTAATAAAATTTTCTTAAGGCAGCTATTAATGTACTTGGAACGTTGTTCTATTAATGGGATGCTGTTGGTTTTATAAAACACCTGATACTATTTTAATAAGCCATGTGTAAAACTATTGCTGAAAAAAATTATAATTCAGTTATTTTTAAAATGTCAGATCCAATTTAAAATTATTTATCACTTTTAATAGGAGCTATAGCAGCAAGAGAAAGACAATGACTATGCACAAATACTGTATGACCGTAGCTGCCTACTGTTGCACACGCAAATGATTGCCAAACTTTTGAAAGTTAAATGCTTTGATCTTTCTGGGGAAAAAAAAACGTTAACTGTTCCCTATTTATAGCCCCACTATATATATTTTTAAAGTGTGCTCAACATACCTACCTTCCATACTTTTCAAGTTCAGTTCTTCATTTCTGATACCCTAATTTTGTCTCAATTGCACCTTATTGGAATTAGCGTTATCTAGTGACCCTGTGCCACTGCTTCCTTCTTGCCTCACTTACAAGCAGCAGAACTCTAGCACTAGAGTTAGCACACAGTAAAATGAATGGGGCCATTCTTTCCCCACTGCTACTTTTAAGATTATCTGAAATCTCAGACAAAGCACTATTTCATTTATACTCAGACAGACTTTTGAAGATTCTCTCACAACTGAACAGACTATCACATTTCATTTAAAGATAGAGAGGTCCTGGAGAACAAGACAAGTTTTTTCAAGTACACCTGATGAATCACTCAAAGAATCCCATTTTGGGATCCCATCAAAAAATCACATTTTGAGATCACATTACAGAATATGAAATCATGAGCTGACAATGGTACAACAAGGTGGTTTTGCAAATTTTAACAATAGTATTTTACAAATGCAGTATATTGTGTAGGTCAAAAATATGCCAGCAAGCCATCTCAAAAATTCATGTTCTTGAAGTATGATAGATGGTGGTATGGCATGTACAGCCAAAGCCAGAAAAGTCTGTGAATTACAGGAACATGCAATTGAATAGTAAAGTATAAAATACAATTAAAGCACCTTTGTGATCCTCTTCCTACAGTTTAAAATACAAGTGTCTTTTGCACTGTGAATGGAAATCTGGATGACAGCTACTCCTGGTTGATTTCTAAACGCAGAGACTGGATTCTTACATCATCTTTCACAATATTTCATGAGTCTTACAGATGAAAAATGTAGCTTTGAAGTAATAAGTGTTCACATATATAGAAAGGTTACTCACAAATAACCGGAGTTCTTCAAGTCATTCTACATATACATTCTAACATGGCAAACTTACTCCCTGCTGCATAAGGCTGGAAAGTTCTCCCTTTCAGCATTTGCAGATGGTACACACTATACTTCAGTCTCCTTTCTCCCATCCCTTTGGATGACCAGGGCATTTAAAAAGGAACTCATCTTGTTCCTCTCAATGCAAAAATCATACCTGAAAGATCTCAAGAAGGGGGAAAGGCAGAGGGGATATAGATGTGGGATCTATAATAATATTCACAAACAAGGTAATAATTCCTGAGGCCAGGGCAATGACCATTCACTGGGGAAAAAACAGAAAAAGAAAACAGTACTGCAGTTTAAAAGCAGGATTTGTTTTGTTTCTCAAAGTGTTGATGTGATGAGAAAAAAAAAAAGTCCTTTGCACTTTTCTGAGGCCTTTCCCAAGTTGTTCTAAAAAACACCTTGATGTACTTATGTATTCAAGTTTCAAGCTCCTCCCATACAGCAGATGATTTCCCCAGTCAGTAAACTGTGTAATATCTAAATCACAAATTAAGTGATATTCCTCGACTACAGCAAGCAGCTTGTACCTCTTCCCATGCAAAGGTACAAAAAAACCCTGGGGCTGTATCCCTTTGTGTAGTCTAAATCTGTTGTAAGAAACTTCTCAATAGGGTGAGACAAAAGTGATAGGGGAATCAGTCCTCAAACACTCTAAATGAAATGCTGTGCTTTCATGAGGATCAGTCAATTTGTATTGGTAAGACAGATAATAGCAATATTGCAACTGAGATGTGACAATGGAGCTCAATGGGAAGATAATTTTATACAACAAAATAGCAGTACTCATCTGAAAGATTCTAGAGGGAAATAAAAATCTGAATATTATCAAAGGCACAAAGAAATTTTATTTATAAAGATATCTTGCTAGGTAAGATTGGCTGTTGTGTGCACGTTTCCCAAATACCAGACAGGATCATTTTCTGTTTTCCTTCCAAGGATCTCTCAAATTATATTGCTGGTCTATACGTTTCTTTTATCTTAGTATCATCAATACATTCAGCTTTGTCATAGTCTTTTTTGTCATGACAGCCTGAATCTGTTGGTTAACAACAGAAGAGTTCAGGAGATTGTTGTATCTATATAGTTTATCTGTCAAGATACTAAGTAGTACTATCAGCTACCATATAATTTTATTTTTAAAAATTCTTTAAATGTTTTGCCCTGAAGATGCATCTGCTGCCCACAAATAGCACTCTGCTATTCAGCTGACTATCAGAGGTGAACAACTGCAATTGCTCAAAACAGCAGTTTGCAAAGAGTTAACAATGTACATGTTGCACACAACAAATGTTATCTGCTAAAAATTCATGAGGTCCTTTGTCACTTCAGAGTAGGAATGATCTTAATCTTTATTTTAAAACTGCCAGATGCAAAACATGCATGTTATTCCCTGCAGCAAGAGAAAGATGCAAGCTATGTATATCATGCATAATAAAACTGTTTTATGCTGGTAATTTAAAGCAGCTGGAAAAAAATAGTCTAAAGGAAAAATGCCCAAGTAAAAGTTCTCTGTGCAACTTTAACTCTGATCTGTTAGGATGACATATTGTTACATTTCCTCAGACTTCAACTACAAATCTTGCACTCTGCACAAGATGGATCAAATCACATATAAGTTCAAAGACTAGACTGGGCATCATACATCTATCTTGAAAAAGAACAATCAAAATAAAGTGCTTTTTAAAATTCTTGGGTTGACCAACTATTGAAGCAAAATATTGACCATCTGGTGAATTTGCCATCTCATGATGATGCTCTCAAGTAAGGATCTGAAGCATATTTTGGAAGATCCCTCTTAGCCAAACACAAGCTTTGACCTCAAAGAAACTGGCTAGTAACATGTGGCAAATCAGATCAGACAATCTAGTGTCTCCTTCTGGTCTTCAAGTCTGCAATGCTATCAAAACAATACAGAGAAGTGGTCAAACTAAATGGTGACTCTGTAACTCAAGTTTCCTCCTATACAAAGTGTTAATTTCTTCACCGTCATTATAAAAAGCTTGAAGAAAAACAGGTTTTGCCACGTACTCAAATGTTACACTTGGACTCTGGGAGGCCATCTGAGGAAGCGTCTGATGTCAAGCTGTCTTAAGAGAGCTTCAATCCCAGACTGCAGGTTTACCAGTCAATAATAATGCTTTTGTTCCACCTAGGAAGGAAACGGATGCCAGCACTGACTGAGATTGGTTCCAACGCCCGCTCCCCGCCCCAGTATATGAACTACAATGACAATGTGTACTTGCTGCTTGAAAAAACTGAAAACTAAACTTCTAAACATACTCAGACTTACATTTACCATTGCTCTGAGTGCTAAATAAGTGAAATATTTTCTAGTCTATGTATTAGTATCACTAGAAACAGGACTAGCTTCTAGTTGTCATCTTCTCAGAAGAAAGGGTATTCTCTTAAGAGTTTTTACCATATTAAGTATACTGAGAGGACTTGGAAGTTCTCTAAAAATTCATATAGGATGCTGCCAGTCAAGTTCTTTCAAACTCTAGAAAGTACACAGGCTCCATGTAGTTATGCAATATTAACTAGAAAAAAAGGTTACTGAAAAACGTGAATGACTTCCCCAGAAGTCTTCTTTCTTAATGTCTTCAAAAATATTTTAATTACTTGACAGAGAAAGTGGAGAATTCTAGAACTTTGGCCAAAAAACAAAAGCGGGAGAAAGGTAGAGAACATGTACAGTGACATTTTCCCAGAATTTACCTGACCTCCTGAGGATACAGCAGGTCCCTGTAAGGGAGCTTAGAGTAATAAAGGATTCCTCTAGCTTAGCTGGACAAAACACTGATCTCTTCTTTCAGGCACTCTGTCACTAGCACAAAGCAGGATAAATGAAAATTATCCCCACTCTTTAAATAATAGGATAAACACAAATATCTAAACCTACCAGAGCTGGAGGCAAATATACCATTGTGCTCGTTTTGGCTGGGGTAGAGTTAATTTTCTTCATAGCAGCTAGTTTGGGGCTATGTTTTGGATTTGTGCTGAAAACAATGTTGATAACACAGGGATGTTTTCGTTATTGCTGAGCGCTGACACAGAGTCAAGGCCTTTTCTGCTTCTCGCACCACCCCACCAGTGAGGAGGCTGGGGGTGCACAAGAAGTTGGGAGGGGTCACAGCTGGGACAGCTGACCCCAACTGACCAAAGGGATATTCCATATCATATGACATCATGCTCAGCATATAAAGCTGAGGGAAAAAGAGGGGAAGGGGGGACACGTTCGGAGTAATGGCGTTTGTCTCCCCAAGTAACCGTTACGCATGATGGAGCCCTGCTTTCCTGGAGATGGCTGAACACCTGCCTGCCAATGGGAAGTAGTGAATGAATTCCTTGGTTTGCTTTGCTTGTGCGGCTTTTCTTCGCTTATTAAACTGTCTTTATCTCAACCCACAAGTTTTTTCACTCTTATCCTTCCAATTCTCTCCCCCATCCCACTGTGAGGGGAATGAGCGAGTGGCTTAGCGGTGCTTAGTTGCTGGGCTGGGGTTAAACCACGACAGCCATGAAGTTTTTCTTGTTTTTATCCAACACAACAGCAGTTTATGTGTAATAAACAAGATGGAGTGTTACTAGTTTCCTGACATCACTACAAATATATACCAAATGTAATTTCACCATACTCCCAATTCCCACTCATTGGAAACTAGACAAAATATCAAGCACTGAATATCTAAAGTTACACGGAAAAGGTCAATTTGCTCTTCCATGTAAGTGTGGCAATGGAACATTGAACAGTGAGCAGGGCCCTTCACAAGGGAGAGAGCTGTTCCTGTGAGACATGTTACAGATCCTTTAGAAAATAAAATCACAGCTGTCAGAGGTTGAAAACTTCAGCTAGAGAACTAAAGAACTGTTAAGTGGACTGTTCATTTCTCCACAATGCTTCAACTTGCATTAAAGCAAATTTCCATCTCATTTGCCCACCATTCTTTCAGCCTCTCATAGCATGAGATTTGACAGCTTTAGCCCCCAGTTACCAAGAGTAAAATAGATTTTCCTGATGGAAAATAATGAAATACATTTTAGTACATTTTTACAAATTGTTAGCATGGCCCAGGAAAGAAATCTTCAACAAAGAGCAAAATAACTGAAGACTAATGTAATTCATATAGAGAGAGTAATATGTAGTTTCACTCTAACTTTAGATTAATCTCAACTGAGCTGGAACCTGTTTTATTTTCTTGTATATACATATATTTTCTGTATACTATTAGTCAACTGGATAGTCAGTTTCTTTCCTTGATTTAAATACATACATTGAAGAGAAGAGTGAATGAGAAATAACTTATCAGAAATTACTTACCCCTCTACTTTATGGGGTTCTCTTCCAGAGGGTTTAAACAGTTCCAGACCATTTTGAACTAAGAGCTCAGAAAAAGCTTATATAAATTCCTGCCTTGTAACCCAGACACAACTCAAAGAACTGCTGATAAATATTTTTTTAGCTCATCCCCTTTTCAGTAGTGCTGTAACAGAGTTCTGTAACAAGTGCATGAGACTAATAAATCTGAAATGTGGCAGAATAATAATGCAGAAAAATGTTTCAGAAATCTTTCACCTGCTGAGGTCTCCCTAAAAAAGCAGAAAACAGAGCCAATTAAGCAGAAATGTAATCACACTTAAATGTAACTAGAAAGTTAAGTGCAACTCACTAGGAAAAAAAGCAGATGAAGTAGC
Organism: Fulmarus glacialis; assembly: GCF_000690835.1. NCBI lineage: Eukaryota > Metazoa > Chordata > Aves > Procellariiformes > Procellariidae > Fulmarus > Fulmarus glacialis. The sequence continues at coordinate 44,959 of NW_009234999.1, read as the reverse complement.
CCAAAATACTGAAGCTTACTATAATACAACAACAATCTGGTTTACAATACATGTAAACCATAGATTCACTGATACATTGAGCTAATTAATCACGTAATCATTACTTTCTGACAATTTTTAGGTCCAAAAATATTTTTTTCAAGCATGATAGTGTGTTTTTTTGGTGGCTTTTTTTTGTTTGGTGGGTTGTTTTTTGTTTTGTTTTGTTTTTTGTTTTGTTTTTTAAATCATCCTATGTAGTTAAAATGAGCTACTTGACATGGAAATATTTCTGGTATGATTTCTCTCACAGAAGAAATCTTACAAACTCCTCATCTCAACTTGAAGAGACTATGCTGCGACCAGCTATGGTTTGAGACCTACTTAAATTTTATTCTTCAGGAAGATCCAATGACTCTAGTTGGCACAAGCATGGAGTTTACCTGTCCATGTATTGTAAAATGTGGCTCTGTGCAATTTTGAAATACAGTGAAAACTAAATGAAAGCAACGGGAAAATTTTAAATATGTTATCTGTCACAGAGGTGATATATCATAATTACCCTACCAGTGACATCTTAAAGCACATCAATACACCCTTCAGTGACTACAGCTTAGCCTATGATTACTTTTCAGTGAACAATAATCCATCTCTCTGGGTAAAAAAAACAGTGAAAAAAACCCCAAAAACCAAAACCAGTGCAAAACCAAGAAGTTATCTGTCTCACAATGATCTCAATTTATACTCTTTAGAAATCTTTGGAAGAAGAGGAGGAAGAAAATCTTCATGATTGTTTCTCCAAGAGCTCCTATTTTTCGGTTTTGCCTGAACTTGAGTTTTAGAATGAAACTTGCTGACTAATGAGGAAAACCAGGCAAAGGTGGACTGTATTTTTTTTCCTCCCTGTTATATGGGGTGAGAGAAAAGTAGGACAGGGACGAGATTATTTCATTATTATTGAACTTAATGGACTTTAAAAGACTGCGGAACAACCTCATGAATTATTATGGCTGAAACCAGACAGATTATTTACATCATTTACTGACGAGTTTATCATTGTATGTCCTGAGATATATTTTATTGCTTTTCACGATGCATTTACTTCATTGTAACAGTTTTCATGCTGGAAGTCCAGTCCCATCTGATAAACACCAATTAATATGACATTAAAAGAAAGCCATTATGACAGAATGACAAAGAATCTCTGCAATTAAATTATTTCCACAAACTAAGGAACTGTTTTTCTTTCACTTTGTTACATTATATAATAATATAATTCTATAACATTAAGTATGTCTGAGCCAAGATTCAAATTTGCACAAGTACAGGAAAAAACAATGTATTTTGGTATACCTATCTTCTACTTAGAACTTTACATGGCAGATGTCTGGCCCTGCTCCTGACCATCTGTTCACTGTTCTGCCCGCTTCTCCTCCCCTCCTGCTCCTGATAGGATTTTTCTGATTATATGAAAGTGATGTGTACTTTGTTTTCCCATGGTTAGAGAATCTGAGTTCATGGAAAATACCCCAGAGCCTTTTCTCCTTCAATTATAGGGACCAGTCAATATGGTTTCTTTAGCGAAAGGATAATTACTTGCATTTCTGCTTCTCAAGACTTTATTAAAATAAATCTATTTATATCACTCTCCAGAGACTTTGGGAGTTGATAACTGTATTGTTAAGGACAGATTATTTTATGAGTCCATCCCATAACATGGGAATTCTTTAAACCTCTTTTCCACCAGGAGGCTGAGGGACGGAAACAGAATACTCAGGAAAGAGATGTGAAAAGGCACAGGCAGCTAACTTTGCTTCCATTGCCAAAGCCTAGACAACTTGAATTCTGACATCTGTTCATATCACGGGAGAAAGCTGAGACTCAAAAGCTGAACTACAGACAAACGAGTTCTCTGCAGAAATAAGCTTTCCATGCAAAAAGTGAAAAAAGTTATTTGGAAAAAGATCTTTACATTTAGTTGAAATACGCATAAAACTCACTGACGCAGTAGGTTAAATGCAGGAATTAAAACAAGAACAATATTAATTACACAACTACATTTTCGCACAAGGAGGATAGTATATGTAGCACATTTGTGGTGGTGTGTTTCCCCCCTTCCCCTGGGCCACTCTACGATCTCAGGAACTCCTGTTAGGCCTTAGCCATTGTGTAACGAGTTGGGCGGTTGAGCATCCCTTGACCGTCCCAGACACTCTTGCATGGCTAAGGTGGGGAGCGACACTGATCGTACCAGGAACACCGGCTACCTGATCAAGGCAGGCAATCAAAGCAGGGGATAATTCATCATCCCTGACAGCCCTGAAGCATTCCCTACCTAAATTGTAGCTCAAGTGGAACGATACCATTGTTACTGTGGTATAATACCATAATAACTATCCTGGATCATCCCGGTTAGTGGCCAGGATGGAAATTTACTGATGACTAAAGCCAATCATCTAGCAAACCTATAAACAGCGGTCCCAAACAAGACCCTTTGAGCTCTCTTGGACTGCAGCGGGCTGCGCCTAGAGTCTCCCTCTGAGTGGGACGCCTCTCAGAGTTTGCAAACTCTCGAGTTTGCGAGATTCGGAGGGCCATTGGGACCTGGGCTGAAACACTCCTCAGCCGAGACACTCCTCGGGGCTCAACCCTTTGCCCGTTGAAAAATGCCACAACATTTAACGTGAGTATTTCACGAGACTCGAGGGGAATTTTTAACAGGTATACCTTTATAAATTTATCTAGCTTTAGGCCTTTACAAATTTATCTAGCTTTGGGCCCTTATGTGTGAATTGATCTAGATCTCGTGTGTGTTTGTGTGTATTGATCTAGATAACCAGTAATAAGCACAATCTGTAATCAAGTCACTTTAGTAATTGTAGTAAACTTGATTAACTTACTTTGTAACTGTTAAATTAGTCAATGATTAAGTGCTGTCAAAATCTTATGATCTATCTTAAAACTGTGAATGAACTTTAGATTGCTGCTAAACACATATAATCCCTCAGACATAAACCATTGACCAAGTCTGAGACTAGGGGTAGATCCAGCCACACCTAGACTCCTCTCTGAGAAGGAGTTTAGAAAGCAAGGGGGTCTACTCTGAACCTCGTGACTCAACAGGAGGGTCTCCTTATCCCTTTTGTATTAGACACAAATGGTTGTCCAAGTCTGAGACTAAGATTGGATCCAGCCGGGTCTTCTCTGAACCTTGTGACTCAACGGGAAGGTCTCCCTTACCCTTTTGTCCTCAATCTCTGCACAAATCATTCCAACACAATTCTGACACGATTTTCCCTGTGTATACTTAGTCCGTGTAATAAGTAATAGAGTGAACCTTGCCATCAAATTCTGTTAAGTTGTGCTTTTATAAATTTCTATTAAAATCACTTTTTGCTGATACCTTTGCCGGTGATTCTTTAAGCGGCCTCAAAACCACTCATTCACGACAACATTTAAGAATACACGGATTCTAATTTTTAATCTTTGTTTTAAAATTTCCAAAATTTTAAGTATGACCTTTTAGAAAAACCTTCCAAAAAACATCAGTTTGAGCAGTAGTCAACAAGCAGACAGTGTATGCATGTCCCAGAGCGTAACAGTTAGTTGTAGTATATTCTTCCCCTTTAGTTAGCTAGTAACCTAGGCACAAGCCCTGCCACCACTCCCTGAAACAACATTAACAGTACTTAAATGGACAGTGTGTTTTATACTAAATAAAACAGTGTAATAGATTGTATTATCATTTCTACATTGAGCCAGTATTTTTTCTCTGGGAAAACTGAAATACCGTTTAAGAATTCTTTTAGGTAAGTAGTAAGCTCTTAAAGCAGAAAAATCATCTTTGCAAGTTATAAAAGTAACATGCATCATATTGAACAGGTGAATGCCTGGCTGTGTAGCTGGTGCCATACTCAAGGTTTTGGTTTCTGTGATCATGGATCTACCCATGAGAACCCAGGTTTGTTGGGAGCTGATGGGATTCACCTGACCAAGTGGGGCAAGAGCCTCTTCGCCAACAAGCTGGCCAGACTTGTAGGTAGAGCTTTAATCTAGACCCAGTGGTGGAAGGGGATGGAGTTATGAGCAACACAGAAGAGCCAGGGGCTGCTGATGCATTAGGAACCAACAGGGAAACACCTGTGAAATGCTGCAAAGGAATTAGGGCTTGTTCCTCTAAAAAGGTGACACGGTCAACAGCCTAGCTGAAGTGCCTCTGTATCAATGCACACAGCATGGATAACAAACAGGAGCTGGAAGCCACTACACAGCTAGAAAGCCGTGATGTAATCGATATCACTGAAACTTGGTGGGATGACTCACATGACTGGAGCACTGCGATCGATGGCTATAAACTGTTCAGAAGGACGGGCAAAGAAGAAGGGGTGAGGGGTTTGCCCTCTATGTAAAAAAAAGTGGATTGACTGCACAGAGCTGTGTTTGAAAAACAGTGATGAACGGGTTGAGAGCTTATAGGTGAAAAATCAGAGATCAAGCCAAAGAAGGAAACCTCATGGTTGGTGTTTATTACAGGCCGCCCGATCAAGAGGATGCTGCCGAAGCATCAACTACAGGAAGCATCATGCTCACAGGCTCTGATCCTGCTGGGGGACTTCAGTCACCCTGAAATGTGTCTTTACGTTTATTTACTATGTAAGGCTCTAGAAGTCTATTTACTTCTTAGATTTTAAACATTCTTTCTCCCCACATCATTTGTTCGTTCAAAAATCTACAGAAAGATTTGAGTTGCTATAAACACTATCTTTCCTGAACTCCTTGTTACTCTCTATTATTTCAAGCTCTGCTGAAGATGATGTCTTTTTTAGATCATGGCTTCTCAAAAAAAGAATTTAGTTACAATCTTTTCGCATTATTTTTAAGAACAAAAATATAAAAATTTACTCTTCCCAAATATTGCAGGTTGCGCATCAACACCATTATCCTCAATTATTTTTAGGTTTTCGAGCCATCATCACCCCATAGCAGCACTTACTTATCACTTTCCTGATTTGCATGTTCTAGAGATAGTCTCGGAAGCTGAGAAGGTTGAGATTTTGTAAATCTTGTCAAGCGTTATGAAATATATCCCCTCCACCCCTCCAAGGAGGATTCCAACACAGATCTTCAAGAAAATGAAGTCTGAAACTATGAAATCTAGAACGGACCAAAAGCAACTCTTCTTTTTTCTGATTTGCAGCAATTCTTTCACATTTGCTCTATGGTATTTCTTTCACACCCCACTTCCAGAGGATTGTTTTTCCTCACACCCGCTCTCTTCCAAATATTCCTCTTTCAACACTCCTTCCTCCATTAGTTCTGCAGAAAAACATTTTGATTCCATAAAGAATATCTATTTTCCCAATGCATACAAGAATCCCAGAAGAGGAATGAAAAAATAATATTTAGGTTGTTGATCCAAAACTTAAACAACAATAAAGAAAAAATTAGAACCAAAAGACTCTATAGTTGCTTTCTTTGAAGTCACAAGCAGAATGTGGGACTGATATAATCTCAAATGCAGTCGTGCCACAAAAATGTTAAAATAAAGCTTTGGAACACAGCAGTATTCAAATGACTCAGAGTTACTCAAATTAGTTTGCTCCATATATACTATACCTACTTTTCTTCTGAAGTCACACCTTACCTTTGCTTCCATACTGTTCTGGTGGCAGGTCATAAGGTACAGGAAAATATGTCACTGAATCATTACTTTCTGAAAGCATTTTCCCTCTCACATGAAAGTAACCTTTTTCCAATCCCTATGAAGGAAGGGAGACATATAGAAGAAAGACTTAATTAGTTTTGGGGGAAAAAGACAAACCTAATCCACAACAGATTCTTTCTCAATAAGAGTTATTTTAATAAACAAAATGTTTTGCCTCCATTACTGAGATTAGACACTTCCTATACCACCCTCCTGTCTCAAGAACTCAGCTTCTCTTATTACTACTATTTCAGGCTCTTCTATTTTACATTCATTGGCTTGGCCCCACAGGTGGGTCCACATTGGATATACTCTACCTTCTCAGTCCCTTACACATATACCAATCTAGTTCCATGTTCACTAGGTAAACACGCTTGAGGCCTTCCTTGTGTGAGCCATTCTATCCAAATTGCCTGAGGTCTTTGCTAGTACCATATGGGCAGCACATCTCAATACAAGACGTGGCTTCTTTTGCATAAATGCTTATGGACATTGGAATAAAATTTTAATTATTAAACAAAATATGAACACCTTTGGTGTTTAATATTTAACTAAAGGGAAAAGCTTTAAAAATTTTCTCTTTGCTGTTTAGTTTTATCTTGACCATATTAGTTAGATGTTCAGTGTGTTTCATGAACGGAATTAAAATTCAACTTGTGACACAGAAAATCTTCAAACCTATGCTTTTCAGATATCTTGGGTAACACTATCTATGTACGCTAAAAAAATTTAATGAAGATTTGAAACTGCTTGCATAAAAGTTTCAAGGACTACACTCATATTAGAATGACAGTGGATTTCAAGCAAGGTTAAGGACTACAAAAAAAAAAGCTATAATGGAATACAATACAAGGGCAGATAGATTTAAAGTGATTCAAGTAACTTTGGCAGATGATATTGCTTAGTCACTTCTCCAGAGAAATTGGATCCCATTCATCAATTGTAATGAGTTATACAAAAGCAAATCTCTAATACTGAGATTTCCAATAGCCTATTGTCAATCAAGTACAACTTGATTAGAACAGACTAAACGTTTAAAGGCTATCAAGCTTTTATTATTGTTTTCTAAGACATTACTGAACAACTGTATTTTTCTTTCTAAAATCATAACTAGTTTGGGTTGGAAGGGACCTTTAAAGGTCATCTACTCCAACCCCCTTCCAGTGAGCAGGGACATCTTCAACTAGATCAGGTTGCTCAGAGCTCTGTCCAACCTGACCTTGAATGCTTCCAGGGATGGGGCATCTACCACCTCTCTTGGCAAGCTGTGCCAGTGTTTCACCACCCTCATTGTAAAAAATTTCTTCCTTATATCTAGTCTAAATCTACCCTCCTTTAGTTTAAAACCATTACCCCTTGTCCAATTGCTACAGGCCCTGCTAAAGTCCATCCCCATCTTTCTTATAAGCCCCCTTTAAGTACTGAAAGGCCGCAATAAGGTCTCCCTGGAGGCTTCTCTTCTCCACACTGAACAATCCCAACTCTCTCAGCCTCACAGGAGAGGTGTTCTATCCCTCTGATCATTTTTGTGGCCCTCCTCTGGACCTGCTCTAATAGGTCCATGTCTTTCCTGTGCTGAGGACTCCAGGTGGGGTCTCACCAGAGCAGAGTGGAGGGGCAGAATCACCTCCCTTGACCTGCTGGCCACGCTTCTTTTGATGCGGCCCATAATACGGTTGGCTTTCTGGGCTGTGAGCGCACATTGCTGGCTCATGTCCAAATATTAACTTATACTTTATCCAAGCTGTAGGATCCATCAGTCCAAGTTTTACTGGATTACTGTTTTGTGATAGTACAAGCAAGCTTCTCAATCACCACTAAATAATCCCATTTTATTCAAACATACATGCTGGCTGAATTGATAGTCCCATATATATACAGTACTTTTACTATACTGTAAGTTCTTCTTTACTGATGTCTTACTTCATCAAATGTTAGCATTGTAAGTTGGAGGAAGCAACATTAATATGACCACACAAAGCATGGGATACAAAGCAGCCTTACACCTTTTTCTTTGATATTCAAGCAGCATAGTAACAGAGAAAAGGGAGAGCCTCCAAAGAAAATGTCAAGCTGTATTACAGTTCTAGCAAGTCAGTTCAAGAAACTCCTTTAGAATATAGATGCTTCTTTTCTCTCATGACCCAAAGTAACAGGAAACTACTAGTTATGATGTAAGAAACACTGTGTATTATTTCAAGGACTAGGCAAAAGCCACTGCCTTTCTAATGAAAGGACAGGCGAAACAAACAAACAAGGTTCATGCTAAAGGACTGTGTAAATGAAAATCCATTTTAAACTTCCCCTTTTATACCATTAAAGTTAGTGGAATTTTGATAAAACTTCATTAAAACCAGGCTACAGCCTTTTGTAGAGCTTACCCTTTAAGTAACAAGCAATATGTTCAAAACAAACCAATGCAAAGATACAAGATTTTTAAAAGCTCATAAATATCTAAGGGTTTGAAACTCACTGAATAGAAAAATACAAAATTCAGAATTACTTAGAAGAAAAATGCAATCAAGTTGTACAGCTTTACTTCCAATGAACTTGGATCACTCAGGGATTGACAGAAATTTCATGTAAAAATGCAAATAACCATACTTATGTCTGTAGTGGAAAGAACATGAAAGATGCCAGGGATGCTATAGCTCACAAAGAACAGGATCTGTGTAAGTGGCAGTAAGAGCTTTTTTCACAACTCATAGTAGTCAGGTTTCAGTCGGTGGATGTTGTGCAGTCCTAGATACTACTCATAAGGCAACACTGAAATTGCGAACTAAAATGGCTTGTATGAGGTTTGATTGCCCTGAGCGCCTGTGAGCTTTTCTCTTGTCTTCGACACGCAGCTATGAAAGAGACATGGAATGGCAGAGAAGGCTTCTCTGCTGTATCGTGAGTTGATTCTTATTCTACAATGAACTTCATATGCACGCCTCGTCAAGAGCACCAAAGTTACACAGCTGTTGCCTGGCACCATCTGAGTTTGAAATTTGTATAACCATTGCTATCAAAGCACATAGTGTAGAACAATACCTACTTAGGCCTCTACATACACACATAGTAATCTCAGTTTAATTTAAGTATCAAGAACTATGCCACATGTATTCCACTCTGAAGTTCATAGCAGTGGGTGCTTTTCACACAACATGAAAGAAAAATGCACCACTTGTAGGACATTTTTAATCTCATTTTCTTTCAATGCAGTAATGTTTTTGTTTCTGCTTCATTTCTTCTACCCTCTGTGCCCTGTTATTACTTCAGTGTGTTTCTTCTCAGGCATTTTGCTTCCATCTCTTGTTCTACACCTTTGCTTTCTTCTTCCTTATTCTTTCTCAGTAGTCACCAGTTATACTTTCCTCTCCTCTGAGAGTCCTATTTCTTCTCTGATGCTGTCCTCTAACCCCGCTGGACTCCATCAGCTGATCCCAAAATTGTTTTATTTGTCTGTCAGAATTTAACCTGTAGAGATCTTCCATTCAGGAAATGCTAATCTAAGATAATATATTCAGTTTTCCTCAAAACATCCTGGAGTAAGAGTCTAGGTCATGGAATACATTCTTTAACAAGGCACTCTGAGGAGATTCACATGCTTTTAAAAATAACTCTCGTGTCTATCTTCACACAAAAGATCACACAGAAATTGAAATAAGTCACACATTTTGTCTGTTTTGAGCATTTCCTGGATGTTGACAGCTCTCATTGCTGTTCCAAAAAAACAAACCAGCAGGATCTTGCCTAAAAAAAATTCTGCCTGCCTTGTAAACTTTCCTCAGCCATATTCTATTCTTTTAGAATTTTTCCCTCTGCAGCTATATTTTGTTCTTTGACTGCCGCTCACAGCAATACATTTTGAAATGTTAAGAGGTACATTTCTCAATTGGGAAAGCATATTTTTATTGTACTTAGGAAAATTTAGATGCTGTTGTGGGTTCTGTTAGTGCCTTAACATCATCCATTGTAAAAGTAGGCATTGGGAGGAAGAATGGGAAAAGGAAGTAGAACAGCTTTTAAAATTCTGCTTTCCAGCCTTTTTTGCCCCAAACACGAGGCAGATTGCAGATTATAAAAACACATCACACAAGATAGAGATAAGAATTGCTATTCCTACTTGAGTGGGAAGTAACACTGATATCACTACAGTATTTTAATAGTACTGAAGTAACTCCTACAGGAGACAGCTGATGTTTCCACTGGATGATTATGGGACTACCCTTTCCCATACCAGCAAACAGAAAAAAGCCCACTCTTCAGCAAACTATTTAAAAACTCACTAGTTTGAGCAGTAAAGAATTAAGGATGCACGCAAACTTTACAGTGACCATGCTCCTCTGGCCAGGAGAATACACAACGAAATCCTTCCTCAACATTGAGGCACGTTTATTCAAAACAGAGCTTTACTCAACTGTATCAAAACATTTTTTTGTAAGAAGCCCACAGTAACAAATTCAGGTATCTAAACCCAAAGTTCCTTGGCTTGGAAAACATGTCTCTGGGAGTCTTTACCACTGGAGTTTGAAAACCTTGTAGCAGTTCTGTGAACACTAAAAGCAAGGTTTAAACATCCCAAAGTCCACATATAAAGTCTTGGTTTACCTACATTGCATTTATTTTCCCACCCCCACTCTATTTCATACAGGATAGATGACTTCATCTGAAACTAGAGAAATCAAAGAAGAAAGTGGTACTACATTACTTTGGAAGTTGATGTTACAGTCAAAGAGCTTAACCTACTTTATTTTGGTTCTGATCTAAGTTGAGCTATGACTGACGGTGCTTGGTTCAGTTGTTCGAACTCAGCAAAAATTTAAGCAGTTCAGTTCTGATGATTACACACACATAATGGCTGGCTGCTCTCTAATCCAGATTCAGCTCATACACCCATCCCCACAGGCAACTATAAAAGAGTATTTTACTCATTACCAGTGAATATTTGCCATCAAATACAGCATTTCAGAATCTGAAATACTATTGTTAGTTGTCTGTGACCAGTTATCTAGATATAATCCCAGCATCTGATAGTACTAGGTAGGCAATCATGGGTAAGTTCTCAATTTAATAGCAACTACTATATTTCTCTGAGTTTATATTTCCAAAAGCTGACTGGCTAGTACCATATTCTTCAACACACCCTTTAGAAGATTTAAGTATTCCACAAACTTTTATACCATTTTACAGGTCAAGCTCAGTTTATCTTACAACCTTATCAGACACAGAAGCTGGGAGACACAACTACTTATTCAGAAAGCTTTCCATTAGACACTTCCAGTATTTTTCAAACAAAATAATTACTGCAACATGCTTCCCAGAACTCCATAGGTTAGGTGATGGGGTTCTCTCAACATGTTTTAATGTTAAAGATGTAATTTATTTCAGCCTATGGAAAGGAATCCCCAGCAGCTGAAAGAGCAAGCTGAACACGAGGGAGAATGATGATGTAGGAGGCGAGACACAGAAATGGAGATAGAAAGGGAAATGCAGTTCAAACACAGGACACAATCTTTCTTATGAACATTATGTTTTAATCAAGAGAAGCTTGTGATCTAATGTCAGCATCAGCTGATTTTCCCCTAAACACTAAAATTGTAAATGGTAACAGCTGCCGCTATGTTGAGAACAACCATTCAACATATTTCTAAGAGTCTGCATTAGCACACCAGGCCAAGACCCAACCTCAAAGCATAAGTTCTGGAAGCATTTTAAAAACCAGACAAAAACTGGCAGTCAACAGATGGCAAGTGAGGAACAATCCACTTCCAAATTTTTATTCAGCAGAAAATAGAAGACACAAAGCACAGAGCTAGTGGAGTTTTTAAGATTAGGAATATTAAGTGTGTGGTAGGCAAATCCACCAGGGTAGTGTGGCCGAGCGGTCTAAGGCGCTGGATTAAGGCTCCAGTCTCTTCGGGGGCGTGGGTTCGAATCCCACCGCTGCCAGGAATGTTTTAATGGTTGGACTCGATGCTCTTAGATGTCTTTTCCAACCTAAACGATTCTATGATTCTAAGTCTTAACTTCTACCAGAATAAGTGTCATTAACTTTGTGGTCAAACTGCATAAAACAACCTGAAGAAACAGAACTGTCAGAAGTTGGCAGTATTAAATCAGCATTCCAATAGCTAGAGCGTACTGAGTCTCTCGAGGCCTAGGAATGCTCAGTTATGTTTCAAAGCACTTTATCTAGTTTGTATTCTTAATCGCAAACAAACTTTAAAAAATTCAGTTTCTAAAAATGTTAGTCTATTCCTAGCTCTCCAATGTCTTCACCTAAGACTACTCTGCCACACAGTATGTTAAAACCACACTGAACCAACAAAAGTCTTGACAACCCGACTAACTTATCAAAGAAGCCCTTTCTCTGCAGTTAGCTGCACGGCATATACTTAAGATAGATTCACAAGCTAAGCATTGCAACTTGAATATCAGATGACTGCATGTACATAAGACAAGTATTAATATTTGTCTCTCTGACAACCTCCTTGTTATCCGGTGTCTCTGCAGGCACTTCCCAGTGAAGAAAGGAAAGACAGCTGCAGTCCCTCTCCCCACTTTGCTCCCATATACACCATGTCACATGACTACTGACAGGCGACTTGTTTTTTTTCTGGTTGCCAGTCTTCACAATTAAGTATCAATATGTAGGAAACTGGGAGGAAAAGAACTAAGTATTCTCTTCCAAAATATGTATTGAATGTTACATATTCTTGCAAGTTTTAGATGAGCTTCAATTAAGTTGTGTTCTGAGAGGTCTGAAACTCAAACATAAGACTATCTCATGCACACTGGCAGATTTTAGTACAGCCACCTGTATAGGAGCACATATTTGTGTGCTTTCTATAATTTACATAAGACAAATAAGAGTTGTGCAGGCTGTAGAGAAAGCATTATACTTACACAAAGCATCTTTATATTGCATACATTTTAGTTACAGTATTCGACAAAATCAAACTAAACTTTGTCATGAAGTGTGATATATTAGAATTATGTTTCTCATGTGTACACATTTCTGTCAATTCTGAACGAAAAACAATCAGAGGCTAACATATTACATATCACTTTGTAAAAAATACAGCCATGGACAGGCTACAATCATGGTAGGGCCAACTGATGATGTAGTTCCACATGTTAAGCTAATCTATTGCTCTGACATATTTGAGAAGTCAGATTCCAACCTACCTTATCAGGTAGTTAATTCTCTTAATAGACTGATCTGCTGAGTCAGACAGGTACAGCAACCTACTTGTGCCCAGAACAGGATCTTGAGTTGCAGCAAAGCTTCACTATATATTATTCTTCCTAGGCTGAGGGCCTAAGCCTGCAGCAGTTGTAGGTTTAAGGAAGAGGCCTTGAACATCAAAATAATGATTGCCACAATCCCAAGAATGTCAGCATCCTTTCTGTAAATCCAAACTCACCCTACAACTACTCAGTGAGATCAAAATCTTGGCCAGGTTTGTATGAGTTACTTTTGTTGATTTGATCTATGTATAGAAATTGGATTAATTTACTCTGAGTAACTTTTTGCTGAAGACTCCTTTTTCACCGAATATAGTTACAACATTTCCATAGACTTTGGTGACAAAGGATGGCCCGATAGACAAAATTCTCATCTCTAAAGTTAATGACACCTTTGAAATGAATGATTTTTGACAGATTGAGATCCCAAGGGTCAGATCCTATCCCTAGAAAATCTACTACACAGTATCATTAGACTGAAACACAGCCTTAAAGCAAGTTATCTCAAGTTACAGATGCTAAATTAGATCTCATTTAAAGATACTCAGAACCATCTTCTTGAGATGCTGACTCCTAAAGCTGCATAAAGGAAAAACTTCGCCAAAAGCATTGGTGTCTACTAAAACATTAGAAATGTATTTGATTAATGAAAGGCATGTCACTGTAATGACAGCAGCTTGTACAGATATGCCTGAGGAAGCTTTAAACTAATGTGGACACTGCTAGCATAGTAATTGTAACATGATACTTACCATGGCTCTGTATTAGCTCCAGTTCTTGGACAGTTTTGCCATTTTGTACTGAACTCTACTGCTATAAACATCAACAGGCAATTCTCAATAAAGAAACATCTTGTGTGCATTAAGCTATTTTTGGTTTTCAGACATAAGATTGCGTTATGCATGCATCATAAGGATAAATTTACGCTGCAACAAAAAACATCAGCCGTTCAAATCCTTGATGCCTACAATTAAATTTGTTTTCAGCAGTACTTACTCACTTGTTGGCAGTGACTCATCTTCCCAACATGTAGTTTCTGCACTCTCTGAAAAGCCATTGGGTTCCCAAACAACCCCACTCCAGACCCCACCCCCCCGCAATCCAGCTTACTTACACTTCTATAACCATGTTAGAGGTGCAAGTGAAAGTTCAGTTTTGAAAATACTGGCCCCTAGCTTTTGCATTTGACACTGATTATATTAAATATAAGTTGTGTTTATTTTCAACTTTAAAAAGAAGTCACAAAGCAACGCAGAAACTGTGTTTTTCATGACAATTTTTTCTTATTAAGAAACAAGGTGGACACTCCCAAGATGAAAACTAGAACTTCATTATTGCTGTAAGGTTGGAAGTTATACAGGTGTTAGACAAGGCAGCACAATGACGCTATTACAGTATTAAAGCCTGAAATCTTCTTCTAGGGGACAGTCACAACAGTCAGAGAGTAGGGAGCAGTGGAGTAGATTGGCAGCAGACAAATCCTACTTCTCTAATCTGATGTTACTTTGCAGGCATACTATATAAGATTACAGTTCTTGCTCCCAGTGTATGAAATGTATTAATACTCTAATACTTTTGCTACTACAAACATTAAAAACAAAATAAACATTTTTCATCCCCTTACTTAATGGTCAAACGTTCAGCAGTGACTCTTCTACACTGCAGGAAGTTTTCACACTGTTTGCAGCTTCAACTAATGTCAAAATAACATAGAGCTATATAGCAATAGGTGAATTTGATCTTTTCCTGAATATAGTGGGGATTGCCACAGGAACACCCTGACTACCTCTTCCAAAAGGCTGATCAAAAGGAAAAAACAGAATGCCAGAAGTCAAGGACTCTTACACATTTAAAACCCAAGTGTTCTCTGGGATTCATTTCATAAACAAATTTAGAGTGTGCATAAGAATGCAGAATGCAGCAAAAATTGCTGAAAAGCCTTTAAGATTCAAAGCAATGCAGCCCCCCTCCCACACCAAGCAGAATTATCTCTGGTCCCTGAACAGAAGCTTGGCAAAGAAAGGAGAGAAGAGGTCAAATTTTTGCAGTGTTTCAGTGAAAACTTTCCTCTCATGAGAGCAGACCCAACCAATGTCTTTTTTGCCTCTCACCCTGACGACCACAAGGCTTGAGCTTCAATAGGAACTGTTTACCCAAGAGTATTTACCAAAACAGTTCTTTACAGTTGTCATTACCAGTAGAATACTCATATTGGATTTATAGCAGAATCTATCTCTAAATCTTCTTGTGTAAACAGGCCTGCAGGCTTCTGCTAAAGGCTGGAGCAGATGCTTAATAAGTATCCAATGTGTTTTTAATCATCAGTAAACTTCACTTAGACACTGCATTTAAACTCCGGTTATTTTGATGCAAAACAAGAATAAAAATACACTTCTACTTTTAATAATTCTCAATCTCTTAAATGGCTAAGTGGATTTTACTCCATCTGCTAGGACTGGACTGCAAGAAGAAACAAAACATTAATAATTTTGGTCTAAATAAACACCCAGAATGATGAAAAAGTCATTAATAGCAGAAAGGTCTAACTAGCTTGCAAAGAAGGTGAAGTTTTAACTTCAGATTGATGAAATCTTCTCAGGTTCGAGTGCCTCAGAATCTTTTATATTTCTGATAAATAAATTAAGTGCTCCTGAACAAATAATTCTGTTAATCAAAATGAAGTCTGATTTTAGAATAAAAACGAGTTAGTTATAGAAAAACTCACAAGAATGACCAAGGCATTAGTACTTACAATTTTAGGCATGGGGAAGAAAATTCACAATCTTTTTACGTAAGTATTGGCCCTCTGAAAAACATTCTGGTGATCCCCCCACCTCCCCTGCTCCACATGCAAGAAATCCTGCGTAGAAAGCAAGGTTCAGGATGGAATGCAAGTCAAATTTCTCAGAGGGGGTTTTTTGGGGTGGTGGTTTTTTGTTTTGTGGTTTTTTTTTTTTTTTTTAAAAGTGAAAGTTTTGCAGATTGCTCAGATCTGAAACAGGTATGGTCACTCTTGGCAAAAAGACTAACTCAATTATTCCTGATTTTCTACCCATGTGAAGTATGTTTTCCAAAACTAGCAATGCATGGAAAAGCCAGAGTCAGAACAGGAATATTCAGATTATGTAAAACTGACTGCGCAATGTGGTCATCAGTTTTGTTCACACAAAAAACTTCATCCACTAAGTACAGTCATAACAGTACCATACATCAATTCTTTGCTTGGCAGCATCTGGAGATAACAGTTGCCAACTTCTTAAAACATTATTTTACCCCTGAAGTTAGTTGCTATTAAAAGTCAAATCTTTTTGCACAATTTTTTTGCCCAATGCTTCATTATTCTATTATTGATAGTTGTTTTTTGCCTTTTTTTTTTTTTTTTTTTTTAAAAAGAGTGATATCAAAACCAATGCTTCCTACTATAGTAGGAAGTTGTAGGATTTTTCCTATAGGAAGTTGTAGGATTTTTCTTGTTTCAGTCTCTGATCAACACTTCTTCTCTAAAAGTTTTCTTCCAGATAAACCATGCTGGAGAATGATGTCTGAGATTGTCTCTAAGGTTCACAGTATCAGAGACCACACTACTACGTAAACTCCTTAATAAATGTCAAGAGTGATATACAGGAGTTCTTTAGCAGAAACCAGCAAGTTTCTTTAGTCAGAAAGAATCAATCTTAGTATTGCCATCTTAGGAGACTGCAATTATACAGTTACGGTAGGTAAACATTTTTATGATGATGTCATAATATTAGTAAATATACATTTGGGCATACATTATTAATCAACAGAAATTATGAAAAATTATGTGAACATCCATGAACATTATCAAGGAAAGATGTATTCTTCATCAGAAAAATACTTCTAAGGACTGTTAGCATACAATCACTTTTTCAGAGAAACTTGGAATTTCTTCTCTGGAAAAGAAGAAATTTCACACAGGAAGGAGTTTGAATGGCTTCTGATCATACACTAACTGCTGTTGATAACATTTTGGTACTAATAGGTTTACCAGAGAGAAGGAGGAATCAACAACAGGAACAAGAGACTCACATCTCCCCACTACCAGGCAGTAGATCTAAATAAGACAAAAAACAATCTAAACAAAAAAGGGAAGCTTTTTTTCTTAAATACAATGAAGTCACAGGACTTACTACCACAGGATTCTGCAGGGGGCTAAAATACAGCAAGAGTAGTTCAATAAGGAACTTGATGTGTTAAGAGAATAAACCGAGTTATGGCTACTAACCATTATGGTCTGGATACAATTTTCATCCTGGAAAGCCTTTAAAATAAATCATAGGGAAAATTTACTAAAGAGATATCACATACATACTGTTTATTGTGCTAATCCCCATGGCATCTGCTACAACTGCACTAAGACTAGACTACAAGCTAGATGGACCTTAGTTACCACAAAAACATTTCATGTCTCCCAATCCTCTGCTCCACACACTAGAATAATAGTTATTTTGGGTCAAACTTGTCTTCTACATACCGAGACTGCTGTCACATAGGTTTGGAAGATACAATCTTTCAGCTTTTAAACAGCCTTTTATGAAGATGTTCTTAGATTTGTATTGGAGATTTTAGAAGACGCATTTGAGAACTTGTTCTCAAAGCAGAAAGTTTGAGAAGAGACAGTCACATGGCTTTGCAAGTGCATTTCAAGGAAAGAGCAAGAACAGCAATCAGTGCAACATTAGGAAGTGCTTTCCAAGTTACAACCCATTTGCATCACTTCAATGTGAATATGCACTCACAGCCTAGTTTTAAGAAGCACAAAAGAAGATACCTGATCATCCTTTCCAGCAACATTTAGTATATGTTACAATTTTAAAATAGTATTGTCTTTCAGTAACAAAACAAAAGCCACATCAATACCAGATCCATACTTACTGTGTAGGAAAACAGACTGTTTCTATTTTAAAGAATACCTTGTGTAAACTGCACTTGCTATTAGCTTTCTAACCTTGAAACACAGAACTTAGTAAGTAGATTATTCAGTCACATTTGTATTCATCAATATTTGCAGATTCTCAGCATATCCCAGGATTGGTACTTGAACTATGAACTTACAAATGCTGAAGGCAAGAAAAGGACTCCAAGTTCGTAAGAACGGATCATCAGTTGGGTACCATTTTTCTCCAGAGCTCCCCAAGCTGCTTTAGATAGATTGGCACTGCAAAGAGAAACAAAGCATTTCAGTGAGGCATGACCTTCACAGCAGAAAATGCTTAAGTACCACAGCTGTAGCAACGCACTTCTAGCAGGAGAACTTCAATCACAACAGTTTTTTCATAAAAAGTGATTTAGATGTTATTCCTTATTGTTATTTTTACAGCACAGTGGGAGTAGCAGAGACAATATATAGAAGGGTATTCATACAACACGTGGATAATTATACAAGCCTCCTTGTGTCATACAGATCTACAAGACAAACTCAGCCTTCTGAATCTTCTTTGCACATTTCAGAAAGGAACCTGGTACTGGTAAATAGCTTCAATTTGATGACTTAAGAAGATTAAAGGCTAGCTCAATTATAAGTAGTTACATTAGAATACATTTAGTACAGAGCATTTTTGTTTTAATGTGCTGTGATCCTTCATCAGTATCTGCTATGAAGTAGATCAAGCTGGGAGTCAAGAAATTAATGCAATTCTGTTGTCAAAACCTACTTCTACAGCAAAATACAAAGCTTAAACATCACGTTTTAACTGACAGGCATACTGGATGCTTTTTGATAGTAGCAAATGGTGGAATAGAAGAAACATGAGAAAAAAATAAAAGCAACCAAGAATTTCTGTATTAGGTGGACTCAGCATCACATTTGAATAACTTAATCGGTTTTGGCAAAACTGAAACATATCTGTATTTTTCATTCACAAGACATTCTCCCCTCACATCAAGAAATTTCTTGCTCCCTCTTTTAGCATCTTTAAAAACCAAACAATAGAAATACAAAGCTAGACTCCAAGCTAGACTGCTGAACAATTCAATCTGACAAAAGGTCAGATTCCAAATGTTAGGTATCTACATGTTTTGTAACGGTAAGGCAGCACAAGGATAAACTTAGGCTTAACCCATATCAGTTTTGTACAAACCAGCATATTCACGTACAGCATGTGTTAAAGAAACTCAACCCAAGGTTTAAAATTACTTACCACTTCAGTTGATGCTGAACCCCAAAATTGGCAGTTACAGCTCAGACAAGATTTTGGTGCAAATGTCACAGTTCCTGACATAGCCATTTCAACTTGCAGCCCCAAAAGAGGCAATGCAATGAAGAAACATTAAATATGGACAAAAATTCATGTCACTACTTATAGTATTACGAGGATTATGGCAGTAACTCACCTGGGCCTGCAATTGACAAGAACTATATATATGACTTTTTTTCTTTTCCTGAGTGAGAGGTATATGGTTAGTTGTTTACCTTGTAACTAAGAACCATGCAATCTTCTGGAAGTCAGGAGAGGGTCTCATGTATGTCTTAATGTGAGGCATAGCATGACTTCGACCTGAGATTTCTGCTGACCATTTGCTAGAAAAAGAAAAGGAATTCTTTTCATATACAGCTTTATTTTGAGGTCTAAAAAATACTCACCATACCACAGTGCCACGTTTTTGGTAATACTACCCTATACTTATAAGATTTAATACTTCCCGCCCCCCCCCCCGAAAGGCTGAAAATACTTTAACTGAATTTTTAATCCTGAAATCCAATCTTACTAGAAGCCAGAAGGGCAGGATTTTTTTTTTTTTCCTTTACAAACAAACCAGACAGATACTGTCCTCAGTGTATCAGGCTCTCCTAACAAGTTTTTCCATTCCTCCACTCCAGCTAGCACTCAAGAAATTAAGTCCAAACTTCCAGCCAGTATTTCTTCTTTGAAGACTATCAGTGGTTATGCCTTTAAGCAAAGGAGCTTGGCACCAAATTAAACCTCGCAAAATCCCCAAGCTCATTACAATTTATTATGCATGAAGTACAGGCAGGGAGCAGCAGATAGACTGTTGACACTACGTTCCTCTTCCCTTTTCTGTGCCCCTAAGTCACTGAGAAATTTGAGGGCTTAAGAGAGTAGAGGTCATATCTACATATGTATATATATAAACTAGTTTAAAACAACAAGCCATTGCTGGGGTAATTCAGCATCAATGTTACAGAATTAAACTGTAAGCAAGCAGTAAATGTATGTGCATAACTGAAGGTATGTAATCATAGTATTTAGAAGCACCTTCCACTCACAGCTGTTAGTCCTCACTCAAAATCAGGAAAAAGGCTTCCACCAAGTACACCTTCCTCCACCCAGAGACTTTTCTCAGTTCGGAATATAATAGGCTCTGGCTTTGGTTACCACAATCTTGTTTCCCTAATTTAGCATTCTCTTCTAAAAGGCAAATAAAAAAGAATCGATCAGCTCCAAAAAACCTCTTAAGTGAACTGTGTTCATTTAAAAGTCTAAGAAGATTGAAGTGGAAGGGCTGGAATTATTTACCGAAGTTGACTTTCAGGACTAACTTTCACATGAGTTAAATCAAGAGGCTTTGCAGCTCAGGGGTCAAGACCTACTCACTTTAACAACCCTATCCTCCAATGAAGGAAAGAAAACTGTTTCTGAAAACTGGTCCTGTATTCCTAAAGGGCAAGAGCTGAAACACTGTATGCACATTTGGAGCAAACTAGACATCTTCATATTTTGACGCAAGCCACACTGAAGTCTGTTTTTGAAGAATATATATGATTTTTGAAGATACATGATACAGAAATAGCTAACTAAACTTGTGTGTTCCCCTACAGAACTCTACACTTTACATACATACAGATTGTAAGGCTATACCATAATTCAACAATTGTTAATAGCTCTTTTCTCACAGCTGACCGTTTAGGCAAACATTATCTTTAAGGCACAAAAATTAGGTAAGTCCAGTAACACTGTAGAAATGAAAAACAGGAAAAATAGTAGAATTGGGAATTGAACGCAGCTTTTTTTTTTTTTAGATCTATCTCACTGCCTGACTTGAGGATAAACTTCTCCCCCCACTATAACTACAGTAATTTTGAGATGCTATCTCAGTCTACTGCCTTTTTGTCTCCTTATCATGTTTGAGAGATACAATTAAGTACTGTGTTTTAGTAAGAGTACTACCACTTCTCTTCCATTTACATTCTACAGTAATCTAATTGCGGTTAGTTTCAATTACAAGTGATTGAAACTGGTATTCCAGAAAGTTAAAATCAGAACGGCCGTATTTTCTTTAAGGACAAAAAGAGGAAAGAAAGTGATTATGTTCTTCAACCAGGTTTGGTTGTTTTGGGGGTTTTATTGCAGGTTTTGGTTTTTTTTTTGTTTTGTTTTTAAAGTAATTACCTCACTGAAAAACTCAGATGCTTTTAGTAAAAGCATTATTAGCAAAGAAGTATTTAAAAAATGGTTTCCCTTCGACTACAAGTCAGCTTATCTCCAGACTGCATAATGGAATGATAAACCAAAAGAACTGGAAGGGATCTCAGATGGGTACAATATCTCATTTAATCTATTCTTAATACAGCTAAATTTCAACTTCACCATGGAACTTTCCTGGCATATTTTAGAAAAAAAAGCCAAAACAAATTACAAAAAGCCTAAAGTAAAATACAAGTGCAGTTGCTTTGCACAGCAAGGATAAGAGCATATGTTAATATAACCATTTCAGGCTACTTCTAGTCAAATTGTCTTAACACATTTTAAGCTGTAAACTTTTCATCAGAACACAGCTGGCAGAGGATGTACACAGGACTAATCTCATGTTGCAGTAAACTTCAGGCATGTTCAGTCTCATCAGAGATAAATATGGTAAGTTAAATGAAACTAGCTTTGAGGAATTTTATGGAGCAAAACCACAGCTTAAAGTAGGTTTTTTTTTTTTTGACAGTTAGAGGCCATGGTACCATGTAAACTAAAAGCTCAAATGTGGGGTGAGGAAAAGGAGTAACGTGAGTAGGTATTTTCAGAATTTGAACAGTAAAACATGAAAGCCTTCTTCCTAGTTTTTTTTATTCTTTTACACTCCTAGGACTAGAACTCCTTAGCACTAATACAGCTTAACTCTGACTGTAGACCACTAATCCTGACATTTTTACCACTAACTTGCTGCTATTTTCTCCCTCCCAGTCTTTTATGGCATTTCAGTCAGCAGCTTTTCTTTTTTCTTTTTAATTACACAGCCTCTAATGTGATGATTAGGTGCACTGAATTAAAGATGTAATCTACTTTCCAACTCTTAAAACGCAACAGCTTTTGCCCCTCCTGCCCCTCCATTTTTCCAATAGCTATTTTTGAGTTTCACGTAATTTCTTCTTTTGGGATAGAGGGAGGGAAAAAATGTTCTCTACCACGAATAAGGTACCTTTTGCAATATAAAAAATACTTTGCACTCACTTGCACTGCACTACAAATGTGAATGCTTACAAGTTGTTGCTTTTATATGTACTTAACCACTTCCAAAATTTCAGAAGTATGTTTTTTTTAAAATGTTTGATAAATATTTGTTTTACTCTGCAATGAATTTTTGAGTTTGAAAAGGAGACTACACTACAATCACAGCGCATTTAGCTGGAAGACATACAGCAAGTATCAATTGCCACCAATGTCTGATATTTCTGGCACAAATGAGGTAAAGGAGCAGACACGGGCCTCTTTACAAGTGGAGCTACTGAGACAGGGAAGCCAGATAATCCTAACATCCTGAAAATTGATCTGTGCAGACACACTCAACCCATAAGCAGAGCCAGGAATAACTCATTTCCTACACCACCACCTCTTTCATCATTTAGTTCTTTCTTCAAATAGTGAATGGGCTTTCCATCTCAAGATGCTGCCAACAAGGCTTGAGCATAGTTAAAACAACTCACACCATTAGTCTAGACCATAAGAGAACAGTAGGTCCTCTGTGTAAATGCTCCATCTCTCTCATCATTTATGATGTTAGGGGAACAACACTGTAGTTCTTCGAACTGAGAAGAAACATGATTACTCTTCAAAACTCAACAGGCCTATAGAACGCATAAAGCTCTAACACAACTACGATTATGGACTTGTCAGCAGCAAGTCAAACAAGCTCCTGTCAAACCAATTTCTTCCATTCTCTGAAAATAAAAGTTTGACAACGTAACTGCACAAACATAAGGCATGTGGTATTAAAAGTCAATCAATTAAAATGAGCATTAAAATACAATGTTTATGTACTGCTAAAGCTGATCAACTGCTTCAAAAGCAGCAATTAACAGAAATCATTAAGCATTGCAAATCTCTCCTTATCAATATGTAATACTAAATACTGAAAGGAAAAACAGCAACCCTACCTGAGAGAAAACTGAGCAAATTGCTCATTTACCATTTACACAGTAGCTAATGTAACAAAGCAGTCTAGTAATCATTTGCTGGGATCAGAAAAGTGAAATCAATATTAAGTTTAGTCCTCTTATTCTTTTGAGAAATTACTTCAAGAAATTTGAGAAATTACAGTTCAAAGCTGCATTACAGGTTAGTTAAATACACTAAACTGGCACAAGAGATAGAAAAACAGCCCACAGACATTATAAAAATTGTATGCCTGGGTGAGACTATAGAACATCATTTTCCAACTCCATTAATCTCTCCCTACTTCTAAAAAGATGCTATACCTCTCCTTTACTCTAAGTATAAAGTATTTCTCTTCTTTCAACTCTGGTAGGATCCCTAGTTTGTTGCTGGTTTTGTATTATTTTCCAGTGAGGTAAAGACAAATTCCTCTAATCCTTCTACTGTCCAAAGCTTTGCATTATGGCAAGTCTTTAAAATAGCTCATCTTATATTTAACTCTATTGAAACAGGACCTACCATTTTCTGTGTCTTCAGGTTACCACGGATAAGAAGCTGCTGTATGTCATCTGCTCTATGGTAACAGCTTACATGCAGGCTCTCCTCAAGGGCTAATATCTTGTATTACCACAGGGTAAGAATCTGCATCTGGGTAGCCACTACAGAGCAGTTATGCAGGGCCACTTGTCATCTGCAACCAATTCAACAGATGAATTTAAAACAGCCCTTTTGTTACCAGAGCAGGACCCTAATATGTCCAATGAGACAGGTATGTGGGTGTTTTCTCATTAAACAGGAATAAAACAATGAATGGTCTCATTATCAAGTAATGTTCTGTGCACTAAATAATAGACTAACTGCAAAAAGGTTACATTCTTCTTCCAATAAGATTCTCATGAGGTATATGCTTATAGAAACCTGAATTAAGGCTTCACAAACACCCCCAGTTTTATGATCTCCTCACTTTTTGAATCATGACTGAACAATCTTGAAGTCTTGAAGGTGTTTGAAGCTTTCTTCCTTTGCTGAATGTGCTCAGATGGCACACTTCAAAGGCAGGAGAGACAATGCCTCACATGCTTTCTGTTCCAGTTCCATTCCTTGGACACTGACCAACGAGGCTCACAGCAGCAATCATGTTCACTCCAGAATGAACGATGCTCTCTGCAACTAGCAATTGTATTCTCAGCCCTCTGAATATATACACAACTCTACCCATATCTAAGTAAGAGTTTGTAAAGTATCTTACCAGCACAACTTCCACCTGGAAGAGTTAAGAGTTTCTGGCGAAAGGAATGGGGAGCTGTGGTCTTGTAAGAGGTTACCAAATTTAATTTTTTTTTTTTTTTGATCTGTGCAAAACAACTTTTCCCATTGTTCTCAAAACATGCTTAAGTTTTTAAAGATTCAGCCTGAGGGAGACATCTGGCATGGAATGTGTTAGACTGTTAGAATTTGGCAATATTAGTAACAAGTGAAAATAGAAGTTCTTAATGGAAAACGTCAGGCACCTTTAACAAAAGATGATGTTACCATAAGGGACTAAGAATTTTTGCAGCAGGACTGCTGCACTCAAAAAAAAAACAAAAACAAAAACAACAAAAAAAAACCCAAAAAAGCCTTCCTAACCCTGTTGTGGCTCAGTTGAAATTCTGTTAATACCCAGGCACAAGTGGGAAAGTGAAATACAACTGTAAAAAACCAAACAAACAAAAAAACAAAAAAAGGAAAAAAGAGGAGTATTATTCCAATTCAGAGAAGGAAAGCTTAAATAGAAGTCTTTACAGAATCCAAAATCTGCTTGTGTCCTCCATTAGCAACAGTGCCTTGTATAATTTTTCCAGGTAAACAGCACATTTTGACTTTGTTTTGGAGATAAGACCAGCAGATAAGGAAATAAAAGCTTTTATTTTAAGGAGTTTAAGAGTATCATGCTTCTGACCACTTCCCCTTAATTTGCTTTTAACACTCAAACATTACAGCATTGTAAGTTTAAACATACAGTCTAAGAAAAGAAAAAAACCAAAGAATTGAGTTCTACTTACTGAAAATAGGAATGCAACCACAGCTGTTTCTGTGCTGTCTGTATACTGTACGGAAGCGAGCCACCAGCTTAAGGAGAAAAAATAGAACATGTACATTTGTTTTTTGAAAGACGTTCTAAAAGCAGCAAGCATCTTGGGGAATAAGTTATCTGCACTATCCTCATGACTTATTTTCAAAAAATGGTTAAATGCTCCAGTAGTATTAAATGGTATGTAGGTTGGTTTGTTTTTTCATTTTTATAATTTAACAAGTTCCTAAACACTACGTAGCAGATTTACACTAGGAAAAAGAGAAACAGTATACAGGCTATAGAATTAAGTCCTCTTAGAAGATAGATGTTTATGGATAATTTTTTGTTATGATACCACTTGATGTCAACAGAATAGAATCATTACCCATTCAAGCTAGAGGGAATAAAACAAGCAGCTTTCAGCAAAAAAAAGAAAAAACAACTACCAACCAACATTACTTTAAAAAGCAAGAACTTCTCTGATGAAATTGTATTTTTATTGATTTGGTCTTTGGCTAATGCATGTTGTGATTTCTTGAAACGAATTTAACAAAGAAGAACCAGCCATGGCATACTGAGTTATATTAGTGTTGTGTATTAAAAACATGATGCAAAACCTACTGCATCAACCTGTCCTAGAGGACACCATAAGGACCAGTTACAAAAGCTTTACTACTTTCCGGAATGCATTAACTGCAGGAGTCCATGGAGCTGTTCATTTGCACAAATACAGAGTTATGTAATTCACCAAGTTATTTCACAACATGAAAGAAATGACAGTAAGGAGTCATTGTGCAAATTGCATCTCTGACTTTCAAGAGTATCAACTTTGCTAAACAGATACTGTAGACAACCAGATGTATTTCAACAGACCAACTCACTTGTGGGAACCATAGATATCTATAAACTCACTGGCTGCAGTTTCTACGTATGTCCAAACACTGCTCAATTCAGAGGAAAGATAAGA
>NW_009234999.1:1516-18643 GCF_000690835.1 Fulmarus glacialis | reverse complement strand
CTGCTAGCCCTATGTTCAAATTCCACCAATTTTTAGAAGAGCTCAACAGCTACTCCATACTACATAGGAGCATAGGTATCTGGCTTGGAATAGAACACATGTTTATGGATTCAGCAATGCCAGAGAATCTGACTCACTGAGTCGTTGAAGTTGGAAGCACCCTCTGGAGATCATCTAGAATAACTCCCTACTCAAAGCAGGGTCAAATAGAGCATGTTGCTCAGTACAGTGTCCTGTCTGGTTTTGAGTATCTCCAAGAATGGAGACTACAACCTCTCTGAGCAACCTGTTCCACTTAAACATCAGAAAACATTTTTGCTGTAAGGGTGCACTGTAGGAATCTCCTATATCTCAATTTATGTCCATTGCCTCTTGTTCTTTCACTGGTCACCATGCGAAGAATCTGCCTCCACTTTGCATCCTCCTATCAGGTATTTATACACATTGATAAGATCTCTCAGGAAAGTTCTCTTCTGCAGGTTGAAGAATTATCCAGCTCTCTTGGCCTCTCCTTGCGTGACAGATGCTCCAATCCCTTATTCGACTTCGTGGCCTTTTGCCGGACTTGGTTCAGTACGTCCATGTCTGTCTTCTACTGGGAAGCCAACAACTGGACACAGCACTCCAGATGTGGTCTCACCAGTGCTAAATAGAGGAGACAGGTCACCCCACCTCAGCCTCCTGGCAATGTGCTTCCTAATGCAGCCCAGGATGCTGTTGGCCTTCTTGCCATAAGGGTGCATTGCTGGCTCATCTTCAGCTTAGTGACCACCGGCACTCCCAGGTCTTTTTCTGCAAAGCTGCTTTCCCCTGGTCAACCCCCAGTGTGTACTAGTGCCTGGGGTTATTCTTGCCCCAGCACAGTACTTTGCATTGCTCTCTGTTGAACTGCATGAGGTTCCTGTCAGCCCATTTCTCCAGCCTGTACAGTCCCTCTGAATGGCAGCACAACCATCCAATACATCCTGAGTTTGTATCATTTGCAAACTCACTGAGGGTGTACTCTGCCCCACCATCCAGATATTACTATTTAATGAAGATATTAAAGTATCAATGCTTGGCACGCACCACCACTAGTGGTTGACCTCCAGCTGGCCTTCGTGCCATTGATCATAGCCATTGAGGCAGGGCAGTTCAGCTGCTTTCCCATCTGGCTCACTGTCCGCTCATCCAGACAACTTTATCAGGTTGTCTGTAATGATGTTTTAGGAGACAGTGTCGAAAGCCTTATTAAAGTTAAGATAAACAACATCCAGTGCATTCCTCTCATTCATGAAGCCAGTCATCTCATCGTAGAAGGACATCAGGTTAATTATGCATAATTTCTCCTTTATAAATCCATGCTGACTACTCCCTATCACCTTCTTATCCATCATGTGTCTGGAAATGGTTTCCAGGATTCTTTGTTCCATCACCTTCCCAGGGATCACAGTGAGGCTGACAGGCCTACAGTTCCCCAGATCCTCCTTCTTGCACTTCCTGAAGACAGGAAAGAATTCCTTTCTTTCAGTCCTGATAAATCTTTTCCAATTGCCTTGACCTTTTGAAGACTAATAACAATGGCCTTGCATTGACATCAGCCAGCTCCCTTAGCATGCATGGGTGTAACCCACGTAAGTGCTTACTTTTGAGAAACAGAAGCTTCACTGCATCAGAATACAACAGTACCTCTTCCTCTTTCAGGTGGCTGGGGCTATGCTTTTATAGAAATATACTGACTTCATGAACACAAACATGGGAGGACTGAACAGAACAATTGCATACTGCAATATTAAAAAAAATGACTAATGAGTAGTGAAACATCTTATTCTCCATTGTGTCTGATGTGCAGGATGACACTACAAAGAAAACACAAGGAGAACTTGGCACACTCAAACCTGAATTTTCTGCCAAAATGAAAGTATGACTGGAGTTAGAACAGAGGGCAAAAGCTGTTTTTTCCTATACAGTGACATATGAACATGGCTATACAGACTTAAACATTATATACCAATGCCCACAAAGCTTTTGCTATTCAATCATAATAGGAGAGCTGGAGTCAGAGCTCCAGTAACAGTAATAAAAGGATTCTACTGCCACCTATTCTACCAAGTTCTCAGCAAGATGACAACTTCAGGTTAATTCAACATCAACCACTGAAGTGATTTTGCAGGACATTATGACCACAAAAAGCTAATAAATTGGGGTTCTTCTGCTTACCAGGATAGCCTTCCAGACTTTGCCTCACATTGTTCACAGTAGGATAAACCTTCGGGGGGGGGGGGGGGAGGGGGTGGAAAAAAGTAATTTTAATAACGCAGCTCTAAATACACAAGCTGTCAATTTTCAAACAAAAATCACCTTAAAGAAAACTTGAGAAAAAAAACATTAAAAGCTTCATTTTTCAGCATGAATAAAATTACAGTGCAGCTTAAAACCAGTCGTGTGGCAGTAGAAGATATTTTTACCTCTCTTGCAGAGCTTACCAAAATTAGCTAGCAAGACTCAAACAATCCGGCTTCAACCACTTCCACAGGGGTCAAAGTAAGCTCTTAACATTATTTTATGAGATTTTAGACTCATATCTCAAATACAAATATGCAGGGGCAATTAGCATACAGTAAAGGAGCCGTTTCTGCTCCTCCCTTAACTGTGCTAATAACCTGACTAGAATAACCACGTTAGAAAATAATTTGGTTTAGGTATTAATCACTCAGGGTTCCGTTACATCTCAGTAGCAGGAACAGCTGCATCTGCAAAACTCAATGGAAGACAAGCTATAGAATGAGAATATAATTTTGATTAGATTGTGTATACTCCAGTGTCATGCAGATGGAAATTACAGCACATTTTTATAGTATACCATACACAAGCAAGTGTCACTAAGTGGCATCCTTATGATTTCAGGATGAAAACTATGCTAATGTCTTCCAAAAGTTAAAAGCAAACCAATGACTAAGATTTAAACAACAAATGAATAAATGTTAAATAAAGGTCACTAGCATCTAAAAGACATACCAAATGAATTGGAACATCACATTTAAGGAAATTTGTCACACTGCTGCCTGCAGCCACCAGGCTCTCCTGGAACTCCGAGCACAGCCACTTGGATCCATCAGCTCCCATTGAACCAATGCTTGAGAACTGTCCAACAACAGGCCAGGATTCCTGGGCTGGTATTGACGAAGAATGCTCTTTCAAAAGCTAGCGAGGGAAATTAAAACATTGTTAGACTTCAACAGGCAAAGAAAACCTTAATTAGAGGTTTGATATCATTTCTGATATAATAAATCCTCTATAATTCACTTCTGACAACAGAGATCAACATTCATACTATATATTTAACTTTGCAATAAAAAAGTCATCAGGCTCTCCAAATAAATCCACTGTTCTTTCAAGAGAAGGCCAAACATCACAAGTTTTATCCAAAAGCACCAAAGCCAATCATTAAATAATGGGTAAAAAGAATGCTAGCATCTCTTCCTAAAAACATGAAACATTAGCTTCAGAAGTCACAATAAATTAAACGACTTAATCTTTTTATATTTGGTGGTTGTCAGTCACAAAATTCCTCTCATATCCTAAAGCCCCAGCTACAATAGAAGCCCAGAATAAAAGGGGAAAAAAGAACAATTGAAGAGAAAATTGAAATAACCCTTTTAGACAAGTTCTTTAACTGTGAATGGAATTTAAAGTTACATTAAAACCAGATGGATATATGTACATATTAAATTGTGTGTAGTAGCTACCTTTTCCCCCTCCTCTAGAGAGGACACATAATTAAATGGCTTCAGTCATCAGTGTAGTGTCACCAGGTCTATCTGCATTGTCACTAAAAAAATGAATCTTTTTAATCACAGAAACATTTGCCACATGACCATCTTTATCCTTGACAGGCTTTTTCTGTTTCATTTTGTTTTCATTCAGTGTCTCACGAGGCAAAAAAACCATGCAGAAAACATACATCAGAAAGGGCAAGCTCTTTACGAACAAGGGGAAGTCTAAAAGAGTAACCTTGTGTTGAAAAGCAACGTGATAAATAGACATTTTGTATGTCACTGATGTCTGCCATGGACAGCATTAAAGTTCCATGTAAAATTCACAACGGAATTTGAAATAATGCC
Source organism: Fulmarus glacialis (assembly GCF_000690835.1). Classification (NCBI taxonomy): domain Eukaryota; kingdom Metazoa; phylum Chordata; class Aves; order Procellariiformes; family Procellariidae; genus Fulmarus; species Fulmarus glacialis. The sequence continues at coordinate 14,540 of NW_009234999.1, read as the reverse complement.
ACTTTAGCAGGAGATGCAGGTTGAAAACTCCCCAATAATGACAGGCATTTAACAGATGACATGAAATACTTTACCTGATTCTAAATAAATACTGAAAAAGAAGGGGCTCTACTAACTTGAGATGTGCAATCTTGTATGAAGATTTACCATTATGGCTTATCTAAATAATGCGGAAGGGGGTGGAGGTAAAAAAAAAAAAAAAAAAATCCATGTTCCTAATTATTCAGTTGATTAAAAAAAAAAAAAACAAAACCAAATCAAGATCTTAGAAATGTAGTAGAACAAAACTAAAAACCTGACTGAGTTGATGACATCAGCTATGTGCAAACTGGTTTTTAATTTGATTTTTTTTGCCAGGTCGTTAGGGAAAAAGAAACTGTAACAGCCCTTAATATTTAAGTAAATAAAATAAGCTTGTTCCCTATGTGCAGGCAAGTCTGTATCAACACATCTTTCCTCAGTGAGTGCCTTTGAAAAAGGCTATATTTGGTTCCCAGTCACAGAATACTGGACTTTGATAGTGTCACACTTGTTAGAAACACCAACAGCAGATAGGAAGTCATTTGAGTGATGGTGCCTCCTCAGATATCTGTAAGCACATGACAATTCAGACCATGGTAATAATACCCAGGCATATTATGTGCAAAGTCTACACTGTCATAACTTGCAAGCTTATGTTATTGCTAACTTAAACTGTGACAATGTATTAGAAGATTGCTGACCATAGCTGGAATAATTGAAGGAAACTAAAGAATGGTCTCCAAAATGATATTTACAGTTAAAAGGATATTAACAAAAAAGGTTACAGTTTTAGTACCTTTCTGAGCCTAAGATGGCCCCACTTTTCTTTATCACTACCTTGATACCGTCCAGGGGTAGAACCAAGCAGATACACTCTACAGAAAGAAAAAAATAATACAACTTATTTGCAGCTCTGGAGTGTTTTGGTTTGTAAAGTATTAAGGTATTTAAGTAAAACCTATCAGCAAGGCTGAACATAGAAATGCAACCAGAAATATTTAATCTTTCACACTTAAGATTTACAATATAAAGAAAAGTGGATTTTCGGCTGTATAATTTATTATTAGCATCCTATATGGCTGTCATGCACCACCAGGTTGTTCTGTAGCATAGACAGGAACTGCATCTATTTCTGTGTACAAAAATGCAGAAGATAGATGATGTTAGCAATAAATGCAAATAGCCTGTTTGGCACATAATTAGGCATGTAATTTTAAGTAAAGCCAATCTATTGCTTCATCCAAATCAGCAGATTCAGGTACGGGATTTCATTTGGGCACCTAATAGCTCAGATGCAAAGTACAGCTCTTTCAACTGTCTTCCTAATATGGTTTAGTAACCTGTTTGACTTTGCCCTGAAAACAGAGAAGGGACCTGCCCAGAGTCACAACGAACAGGGTTTAAGCAGCTGTTCCTTACTGCATCTCATGTGTAGCTTTATCCATGAGTGAATGTCCCCTGCATATTTTATATGGCAAGGAACTGATCCTTATCCTAACAAGTGACTCTGCCCTAACCCATGCATAAACTCACATCAGCTAGGGCTCAGCCAACCTGTCCAAGCTCATGCAAATGACCAAATGAGTAAGAACAGCAGCTCACGCTGTTATCTCACCTGACTATAAGGTACATACTTCCTCCCCCCCAATCTTGTAAGACTTCATGTAAAGAAAAAAGCACATTTTTTATTTTATACGTTCAACTAGACAAGGTTTCAGTCTCTATTTCCACAACAGTTTATGACCTTTTCAGCTTTTCAACAAGTTTTTGCCAGCTTATAAAACTGCTATTAAGCAGCCAAGGAGATTTACACTTTCAGATGTATTAAGAATAATTCAGAATTAAGCGTCCTGAATTATTTTAAGTAACATCAGCAACGTGATATTAGAGGAGACTGTTTCAAGACAAAGTATATTATTGCTTAACGTAACATTGCCTACCAGACACAATCCATGCCTGTAACAGGCAAAATTCTATACACACATATATGGATTGAATTTTGCCTTAAAAGTACAGAAGCCTATTCTAAAATCCCCATTACAATAACCTTTGCTTATATCATCCCTCTTACATGACAAACCAAATACAACTCAGTTTTTTCCACTGGTAATTTTACTGGAGCAAATATTTAAGCCTGGCTGACTTAAATGAAATGAAACTCTGAGTCCCTATTACTTACAGCTACCTTCTGCCAAGTTAGTGCTGATGCACCTTTTTTCATTCCTTTAAAATGTGTGTTTATAAAACTAGAAGTTGGTCAATTCAACATAATCTGAATAACACAGATTTAAAAAACTGCCTAAAGTTAGACTCATGTTTGACAACTTAAGTCTGAAACAAGGTAAGCTTACAAAACAAACCCATGGTCTAATAGATCCTAAGAGATGTTTAATTTTTTGGAAAAAAGCATTCAAGTTACTATAAATACAAGATAACATATACCTTGTCTCTGATAAATCATGTTCTTGAATCAGATCTATCCATTCCTTGAGCGTAGGTGAATTGTAAGCCATCAAGTAACTTATTAGGTCAGATTTAAAATTAGTTTCAGATTCACCAGCAGAACCAGTTGTTCCTTGAGGTAGCCTTGGATATAAAGGACTTAGCCATATTCTAAAAACAAAGCCACAAAAACAAGGACACCACACATTAACACATGGTTTTATTAAGTGATTAAAGCACATCTGAAGGTCCTAAACGAATACTAGACAGATTTATTGTAATACTAACTAGAAAGCGACTTGCCTTTGCAATTACAGAATCGTCAAGTCTTATACTCAATACCGTAAAGCTAATACTTTCAAATGAAAACAACAATCTTGACACATTTATCCATGCATACATTTACAGCTTTCATCACTGTTAAACAGGCCAGGCTCAGACTTACCAATCAGTTGTCCTTTCATCAAGATTTTCTGTATGAATAGAACACTGCAACGCATTCTGCTAAGCTACTGGTTTGTGTAATGATATAGAAAAACACCAATTAGGGCACCTGAAAGTTCTGCATAGTTTGAAGAGTAGCCCACAATAGCTTGCCTCTCCAGAACTTATCAGAATAAAATAGGGTGGGCACTACGCAGGGAAAACATCTAGCATTCCTTTCCAGTCACACATTATTGTAGCCATGGAAACCAAAGGTTCTGCATTATCAACTTTATAACATGTTGATGCTATCCTTTGTAACTCAGAAGCCTATAAAACAGAGAAGCCAGTGAACCATCATATTGGTGATACCGGGTATTATTGCAGTGTGCAAAAGCTAAAAAGAAAAGTGTTTTTCATGTTTGACAAGTAGGGCAACTTGTTAAGCATACCAAATATCTATTTTCATGCCGCCTTGGCTTTCTGAAAAGCTAACTGCCAAAAGATACTAAAGCCATCCTTAAGTAAAAGATTTAAAGGCAAAAAAATCAGTGGTTATATTTTTGCCACTCAAAAACTCTTATGAGAGTTTGCCTCAGACAAGTGAAAAGCCTCAAAACCTTGCCATATTTAATGGCAGCAAAATGGATGTTAAGGTGACAGTAATTTCTGAAAAGCTATTTTCAATTAATTTGATGAAGAAATCTTATACCCGGAGCTATTGTGGAGATCTAACTAAAAATTGCTCCCATAAAAATAGCCAAGAAAACAAGAGGTTGACGGGCCTTATATCAACATATCACTTAGTCCTGTTTTTTGTGCTCTAAACAAAACTATGTCCCAAGCTGGCCGTTAAGTTTAAAAACTTCTACCAAAAAAAAAAGAAAAAAAATTCCTTCCAAGGAAACAGTACTGGGTCATCTACTGTTTAAGTGAACCAATGGTGCCCAGCATTCATCAGGTTACATTCTAGATACAGTCACAGCAGAAGCAGAACATCTGCACATTCATATTGTTCTTGCAGTATTAAGATTTTTTTTTTAAATAGCTACTTCAGATTTGTATAAAGAGTATTTTATAGCTAGATAGTTTTTTCATAAAGAGACAGCATGGCATAATAGATGATCTTAAATCAGTCAGACTGAGTTTAACCTAACAGCCAGCTCAGGACATAGTTTTGTTTACAGTAGAAAGCAAGTAGAGTTCAGGCTTAGACAGCTACCACCATCCTAGTGTTGATTTTTTTATTTTTATATTTACAGTCCTATCTTAGGAGTGTAAGACTTGTAGCACTGGATCACCTGATCTAGTATCCGGTCTCCAGCAGTAGCAGATGCCTACAGAAAATATTTAAGTAAACATACACCTGCTAGAGATTGTTGCTTACCCCTGAGTTTTCTGGTGCCAATCGTCAGCAATAAGATTGGATGTATGTATCACAACTCGAAGACCTTCTTCATATAACAACAACATCATTTTCCTTTCAAAAAAAAGAGATATGTAACACTTCGTCTGTTTCAAGTACACTGAGAGTAAGAGAGAAATTAACAATTCATTAAAATGCTCCAAAATAATTATTTTCAAAATATTTGTTCTGCATAGTGCAAACACTTAGACTTCAATCCATGTGCATGCCAAACTCGTGTGGCAGTCATTAGATATTCCCATATATTTTGTCAGCAGCATCATATGATATATTCCAGCGTACAGCTTGACATCTCATGCAACTGATTTCCCAAAGCAAAAATGAATACTTGCAGAACACTTTCTATATTTGCTATGTTCTTCAGATAAATTTACTCCTTTACAGATAGTTAAGAAAAGAATTAAGGAACACTAAAAGGCCTTTGCTTATACCTGAATTTATTAAAACCTAGTTCTTTTCCCTTTTAAAATAAAAGATAGGTAGGTAACTAACCATTGGGATAGCAAAAAAACTATTATCTACCATAAACTCAAGCTACAGCACAAAGGAGTTTTAAAACTAGTAACTGAGTTAAAAATAAATGTCTGTATTTTTTGTAACGTAAGTGCTCGAATTTTCATATACAAGTTTTAAATAGTTGTGTAAAGACAGTACATCCATGTAACCCTGAAGGATAAGATGGTATCCACAGAAACCAGTGCTCAAGAATGAAAGCTGTAAGGAAAAACACGTTTATTTTCATTGCTGTCCCATGGCAAGATACTACACAAATGATATCAGACTCAAATTCAGACAACGATTTGTTCAGTAATATCGACTTTTAATGTTAGAGTTCAGCAAACTAACATTCAAGTACCTGCACATTTTCCTGTGCTTACCGCATAGTTTACGCAACATGCAAGACCCCCTAACTATAAAATAGTTCCCCACATCTGCGTTATGACTTGATCTAAGCACAGATTGAGTTGACAGTAAAATAAGTTATTTTACAGCAAAATAAAGTGCAAGATTAAGGTATATAAAAGTGGTAACTGACCAAAACACCACTGCCTCAAAAAAATAACTGACGTAATTTAAGTTTTACATCATATGACATGAATTTAAGTCTTTATGTTTGATGGGGTGAAATCTGTTAAGTTTCTATTGGAACAAAATTGTTTTATTACCCACCAAGATCCAATTTACTGGTTTGCTATCCACTGGTGCTCCATCTGCAGTGGAACATGCATTCAGAGATACGCTACCTAGAACAACCCTTTAATATACAGGGCTAAAGAACTGTAGCATTTAATATCACTACCACTTACTTGTCCCAAAGAACGGTGGAAGAAAAAAATTTGAAGTTGAGCATACAGAGAATGAGAGCTGCTGCTTAAACTGCTTAAGTGAAAATAAGCTAAAGCTTTAAGAATGATCTATTTGAAAAACAACCCCAATTCCTTCTACGTCCCTCACTAAACCTGAGAAGCAAGACTCATTTTCAAAATGCTGATGTCTTTCCTTTATTTGCGTATTCTTCTCCAAGCAAGCAATGAGGAGGTCAGTATGCTTTCTACCAGAAACACAGACACACCTTAAGTGGGCATTTCAGATCAATGTTTTAACATATTGTCAGGCTTTATAAAATGAGTTATACAAAAGGATTAATTGATTAAAAAAATACTACAGTGCCTTGAAACCAAAGATCTTCACTACGAGACACAAGATTAAATCTGTTCTTATCTGTAGCTTGCAATCTACAAAAGTCCCTTTGTGACACTTCTGTAATATCAAAATAAAGTCTTTTCTTTGAAAAGACCCCAAAATTCAGTAATTTCCAGATCATCCATGTTAACTGCAAAAACTGAGCAGTAAACCAGTGTTGTGTCCAACCTGCCAATGACTGATCAAGTCTGCATTACAGTTTTGGTATTAAGGCACGAGTTAAGAGCCAGGACCTGCAGTTCACTGACTTCAATTGTCTAACTTGCACATCTCATATCTACCTAATAGCTGATTTGTTTCCTTAAATTAGAACAATCCTATCGTCTATAAACACAAAATAATTAAGGAAATTTTTCTTTAAGACTCAGCAATTTCTATGAAACCCAGTTTTATGGCTTTAAAATAACTTTCAGATAAATGAAACATACACATAGAACATGAAAGAGACTACTTTTAAATTTCATCAGTTATATTAGGCCTTCAGAATTATGTTTTCACAAACAGTAATAATCTATCTTTCTATCCCATAAATACTTTAAGACACTAGTTATTAGTCCAATTATGTATCAACTCTGTGGTCATCTTTACAAGTGGAGCTTTCTGCTTCACAGCTCATACTTACGTATGGTGAGTTCCAAATGCAATATCCAGTTTAGCCTATAAAATTAAGAAGTTGATGATTAAAAATTCCTATTGTGCATTCCTATATGCAAAAATGTTAAAGGAGAGGTGCTTCTTCATTTTGTTTCATTTCACTGCTCTCTAGTGGACAGATCACTAAATACATTATTTTTCCCCTCAACACCTTTAAATGTACTCTCTAATTTCTAGAAGTTAGACTTCAAATGGCAATGCAGCTCCTTGCTGGAATTGCTGCAGCAGAACTTCTGGTCTCTCACCAAGCAATATTTTCAGAAACAGTCAGCCTTGCAGAAAAGGACCTGAGGGTCCTGCTGGACACCAAGTTGAACAGGAGCTAGCAATGTGCCCTTGCAGCAAAGATGACTAACAGTGTCCTGGGCTGCATTAGGAGGAGTGTTGCCAGCAGGTTGAAGGAAGTGATCCTTTCCCTCTATGCAGCACTGGTGAGGCCACACCTGCAGTACTGGGTCCATTACTGGGCTCCCCCATACAGGAGAGATACAGACATACTGGAGAGAGTCCAACGAAGGACCAGTAAGACAATTAAGGGACTGGAGCATCTCTCCTATGAGGAAAGGCTGCGAGAGCTGGGACTCTTCAGTCTGGAGAATGCTCAGGAGGGAAACCTTATCAATATGTACAAATACCTGAAGGGAGAGTACAAAGGAGAGGGAGCCAGGCTCTTTTCAGTGGTGCTCAGCGACAGGACCAGACACAATGGGCACAAACTGAAACACAGGAGGTTCCCTCTGAACATCAGGAAACACTTTTTTACTTGAGGGACTGAGCACTGGCATGGGTTGCCCAGGGAGGTTGTGGAGTCTCCCTCCTTGGAGGGACATTATCCTGAACAACCAGCTCTAAGTGACCCTGCTTCAGCAGGGGGTTGGACAAGATGACCTCCAGAGGCCCCTTCCAACCTCAACCATTCTGCGATTCTGAAGCATACGATGACAGTTACAAGCAGTTTAATGGCTAACACTGCCAAGAAAAGGTAGAAGCCAGACAGAAATGCTTTTTTATCAGTGCTCTGCTCTTATTAAGGAGTATTTACAGCACAATTTCTAGGGAGAGAATGAAACATGAGTTACAGATGTTAAGAAAATACTTTTAGCCAGTGATGGCTCCAACATTGTGCCTAGTTAATATGGACACGGAGGAGAAGATTAAAATACTGACATTGCATTTTGGGGTACTAACATAATGGAATGCATGTAGACTACCAGAAGAATCTGAAGCAGTATACCCAAATAGGAAAATCATTACAAATGCCATTTTCCCCTGCTATTAACTACACTGACAAGTTTATCACATGAGACATACTACATTCAAATTCTTGTTTTGTGTGAAAAGGGAACATTATATACAAAAACATGGATTTGTTGTTAGCATATTTGAAATCTTCATCTAAAATTGTTTCTATTCCACAACTTAGTGCAAACACCTGATTAGTATAGCACACAGCAACCCAGAAATCCTGGCCTTGAGAACTCATTATGTTTGGCATCGATATAGCAATCTCTAGGAAGCTCAGGGTTACCAGACTGCCTGAGAAGGAAGAAAATTCCAAAATCATCCTCTTCCTAACAAAGAATAAGATATCCCCATGATCAATAACATACTCCACCCAGCAAAATCCTGAAATATTGGCAAGTTGCCATAACCACATCCCTCCCCCAGGCTGAAGCCAATAACTTCATGACTCAAGGACAGCAAAAGTGCGAGCATAACATCAGAGAGAAAACGGCATGTGCCAGGAAATACGCTCATAGCAATTTAAACAGTATTATGGTGACTATTCGTAACAGCATTTTCTTGTGTATAACATATTTGGATAATAATAGTTCTTTGATGAGACTTAAGATTACAGTGACACTAGGACTACGTTCTGCACTTTACACAAAAAGTGCTTCCTTTTCAGCCATTACAAGAATTTGAGTGCAACATGTTAGTGCAGAAGGTATGCAGCTCTTCTGTGAGCCCCATGACATTTTTGCGGGCAGCCGTTCTGTGCAAACCTTTTGTGGGTGACAGCCTACCATAATCACAGAAGACCAGGAACATAGTTACCATATTCCTATGGTCCTGGTAAGTATATTCCTTAAAGCGTAACAATAAATTCTTGATTTCCCATATAAGGTGTGTCTCTCTTCATCCATAACAAGACTTTTTGAGTGCAACAGATGGCTTAATTTCAACCAAAGGATGATACAAATGTTAATTACCTGACAAAAGCTAATGTTCTCATAAGGGCGTGCTTGTGCAAGCAGTTCAGCTTTGGATTCTCTCTTTTCGCCGTGAACGATCAGCAATGGCTTCTTCCTAAAATGAAAGGAGATTACTATTAAAACATCAAGTGAATTAGTAATCAGTCTAAACACTCCTTCATGCAGCTATGACTTCTGGCCCCTAAATCTGATAGCCCATTAGGAAGATGGCACTAAAATCTACAAGCCTTATTAACTAACACAAAAAAGCAGTAACTACAATAGAACCTCTAAGAGAAAGACACTAGAAAACTTTAATTAAAAAAAAAAAAAACAACAAAACCAGGAAAACAGGAAGCATGGAATAAATCAGACACCGAAATAGAAACTAATAATACAAGATCTTGTAAGGAACTCTTGTCTGTATAGAAACACACAGATAAAAGCTCTCAAAAGTACTGATATACACAGGGTGGATTTAATCATTGTTACCTTACAGAGAAGATGGGAAGAATGAGATTGAAAAGGAGAGGGTTAGGTCTACTCTGGCAGCAGTTTCATGTTCACTTCCTAATATTCTGTTCTACTGCATTTCCATTAAAATGCAAAAAAAAAAAAAAAAAAAAAAAGGAGAGAAAACTACATCATACCCTCACTTCATCTGCAGTAGGTTGCAATTATCAGAATGGAATTTCAAGCAAGCATAAGAACTGCTTTCATGACAATATCCAGCAACTCCAACCATATCATCCTGATCATTTTCACATAGTTTTTTCTGCCCTTCCTACATTCCCTCCTTTCTCTTGCATTACCTTGCTTTTGGCTCAGTAAACTGTATGGCAAAAAGCTTCTTGTTCCGTCTTTATAGGTCATCTACTGCATTGTCATCATGGCCCACAATGGGACCTCCTAAGCGTTAATTAAGAAAAATCAGAAACCAGCCATACTGAACTCTGACCATGTGGTGCATTCCCCCGCTTCTCCTGGGCCACTCGTTGATCTCAGAAATTCCCATGAAACCTCAGCCTTGGTGTACTGAGTCTGACGGCTGAGTGCTCCTTGACTATATCAGAAACTCTGCATGGCTGAGGCTGGGAATGTACTCCCACTGCCTGGCCCAGGTGCCATCTTATCTCAGTTGCAGCCCAGCTGTAACAACACTGAAACCTTCAGAATTTTAGTTACTACAGCCCTGGACTGTGGCCAAGATGGAAAATTTAGAGATGACTAAAGTCAATCATCTTGCATACCTATAAATGGTGGTCCTAAGTGAGACCCTTTGAGTTCTCCTGGACCACAGCGGGTTGCGCCCAGCATCTCCCTCTGAGTGAAATGCTCCTCAGAGTTTGCAAACTCTCGAGTCTGCGATATTCGGAGGACCGTCGCCAGCTGGCACGGGACCTGGGCTGCAATGCTCCTCGAGGATCAACCCTTTGCCCATTGAGAAATGCCAAGCCATTTTACGTGAGTATTTCACTGAACTTGAGGGGGATTTTTAACAGGTATATCTCTGTATATTTATCCATCTTTGCATCCATGTGCGTGTGTGTGTGTATTGATGGAAGTACCTGCTAGCAAATATAGTCTGCTAAAATCTTATCTATCTTAAGATTGTAAATGAACCTTAGACTGCTGCTAGACACATAATCTTTAGACATACACTGTTGACCAAGTCTGGGACTAGGAGTAGGTCCAGCCGGGTCTACTCTGAACCTCGTGACTCAACAGGAGGGTCTCTTTACCCTTTTTGTATCAGACATAAACCGCTGCCCAAGTCTGAGACTAAGATTAGATCCAGCCGGGTCTTCTCTGAACCTCGTGACTCAACGGGAGGGTCTCCCTTAACTTTTTAGTTCTCAGCCTCTGTATAAATCATCCCAGCTCAGTTCTAACATGATACCCTATCAGCTGGGATAGAGGTAATTTTCTTGCTAATAGCTGGTATAGTGCTGGGTTTTGGATTTAGTATGAGAATAATGTTGATAACACGCTGATGTTTTAGTTGTTGCTAAGTGGTGTTTACATTAGCCAAGGATTTCTCAGTTTCCCACACTCTTTTCCTTTGTATGCTTCATCCGTGTAGTAAGTGATAGAGTGAACCTTGCCATCAAACTCTGCTAAATCACGCTTTTATAAATTTCTATTAAAATCACTTTCTGCTAATACTGTCAACAGTGATTCTTTGAGCGGCCTCTAAACCACTTATTCACGACACCATGTAACAGTCTTGAAAAGAGGCAAGAAATCAATAGAGAACTACAACTGTGGTATAAGCGTACAAGGAAAACCAAGAGTCTACACATACACAATGAGTAACAATAATCTGCAACTACAAATAAGTGTTTATCATTCGGTTATAACAGCAACTTGCATGAACAGAATGATTTGGAAACCTTATCATTTCATCTTCGTAAAATAAACATACCTGAATTCCTGCGGATACTGTCTTACAAGCCATCCCACATCTATACAGTAGTTAAACTTGTACATAAGAAAAAGAAAACAGACTCATTAAAAAGAAAAAGCAGAGTTTGTCAGAACAATGAACTATAGCAAAAAAGCTTTCTATGTAACGTCATCGCTCAATACCACCTACATCATACGCAGCATGTTTTAAAAACAGGTGTATTTTTGAATTTCACATTCTTTCTTTCATGTCTCTTAAAAATTCAGGAATTAAAGTTATTCAAAAGCATGTATTAGCATTCATAAAATTTAACATGCAGAAAAAAAGAATCACATGCATATAATGTAACAGCTTTGGTTCAAGAACCATGTCTTTGCCATGTGCTTATAGCATGAATGATAACAAAAGCTTCTATGCAATAACAAAAATATCATTCCTAGATAGGCTTTTTTCTTTCAAAAAAAATCATTTACATACACATAAATACGCATTTTTCAGTTGCGCATTCCCCGAAAATAGGAGACAGAAAGTAGTCTTATAATTGCCTGAATTCTAAGCAGAACATAGGATGATTTTTATATTTCAAAAAAATTGTACAGTTGAAAACATGTACAGTTCCCTCTGTATTTTAACAGAGTTCCCTGCTAGTATCAGCTACGTGGCACAAACATGGATTATCAAGTTTAAGGTTAATAAAGTGAAATAAGCAAGTGAAATCAATTTGGCAAACAGAAAACTCACCTGGGCAGAAGATATCAGAGTCCCAAAAAGAGGAGACAAAATATCTATTGAAAACATTAAAGCATAACTGAGTAAAAAAAGTTCAAGTAAACATTTCACATCTTGAACAGTTTGATAACTACCGCAACACAAGTGCCCGATTGTTCACAGACTTGGTGTAAGAGACATTCACAATTAAGTTTACTGTTTTGATTATTCAAGTCACAAATTCCCCTGTGAAACCCTTACGGTCTTACATTTATAAAAAGCATTAAACCCCTCAAAGTAGAAAACAAATTTTAAAAACTCATTAGGATAAAAGACCAAGATCATATGGAGAAAGGAACATCAAACTACTCTCTCCCCTACAGAGAGGGCTGGAAGAATTGTGGCAGGGTAGAAGCAATAAGGGCATAGTTAATGCTTAAAGACTTAGCTGTTGCAGACTGATTGTAGGATATGTGTATCCTTAGTTCATTTATGGTAACACAGAAAACTAATCCGACTGAGGATTTTCAACCTCAATAACTGAAGCATAGCAGCAACTTGAAAACATCCTACAAACACCTTCTAGGATAGACAAAGTATTTCAAGCCCTCTCTCTACAGAAATCTAGTTTTGCAGGCTAAATAAACAGAAAACCCAGCCCCTCCACCAGCTCAATTAATCACCCAGCAGGACAATTAGTCCTAAGAGAGGACAGGCCAAAAGCCACAATGAATTCACAAAGCAGATACAGACATAGAGCAGTAAAGCAAGTGAGGTCTCTGACACCAGGCTGCCATCAATAATCAATGCTCATAGGGAGCATGTGAGGTTGAGGAAAAGTTACAACCTAATTGTATACGTCTTCAGTCATTTGTTCTCCTTCAAAGAACTACAAAATTTTTCCTGCCTCGTTTTACTGTATTTCTGTGCATAAATCTCTTATTAATGCTTGTTTCTGATTCTGTTTTGTGATGTATGAGATTTCATTTCTGAATGAGGGGATGTTTACAGGTGCACAGAGCTGTTCCCCCTTACATCAAACTA
>NW_009234999.1:0-1504 GCF_000690835.1 Fulmarus glacialis | reverse complement strand
TGTACACCGAACACTTTACTCCCTCTTGACTAACGCTCACTTCTAACTGAATTGAAATGGGCCCACGAATCCCAGCCACAAAACTTGAGAAGTACTATCTTGTACTGCATCAAGTAATAGCGAATAACTAGGTCCAAACCACTCAGCAGCATGAACGCAAGTACAAATAACTATTCAGGAAGCATGGTTAGGCACCCAAGAAAAGTATCCTTTTAAGAGCCACGAAGGCAAGTGATTTTCCCCAATTAACTCACACAGAAAGCAGCAATAAGAAGCACCATATGATTTGCCTTGGCTAAATGCATATTACATTTGTGTGGCATAATTCAGAAGTTAGAACAAAATCGGTATCAGCAAATTAATGCTTTATACACTATACTTCTAAAAGAGAAAGGCAGAGATAACAGAACCAATTCCTACAACATGCACATTTAAAATATGAAGCCTCTATTACACCAGAGAATATCTGAATTTAAAAATATCCACAAACTAAAAACAAACTTTCTCTTGCAAACAAGTCTCCCAAAAGCCCACTCCTGTAGAAGTCACTTGTTCACCTTTTATGTGCAGGGCTCCAGAATTATAGCTCTGTTTAATTCCTCTGACTTTAGTGAGAAAAAACCTGAAAAGGTTTCCTCCATTCAACAAATCCCAGGTATCTTGGGCTTCACTGGGTATTTCATTATACTCCTCTGCTTTCTGATTCTCTGAGAGTTCATCATCTTTGTGAAGATTCAGCGGATGTTCTTTGGGTGCATCACATTTTTCTTCTTTCAGTGTTTCTTTGTGGGCATGCTTTTCCTGATCTTCAGGCTCTTCATCACTGCTAGAAAGACACCAGCCTAAGCCTTCTTGGCTCGTTCTCTGTTTTTCTGCTGGAGGTATTTCTGTAGAAAATTTTTTATCACTGAGCTTCAGGGGAGAAGCTTTTCTCTTGTGAGCAGCTTTCCTAGCTTCAGAGCATGGATATTGTGGCCCACTTGTTCTGCCATGTGCAGCATCCAATAGTGAAGATGTAGATGGTTTTTCACTCTCAGAATTTTCCTCAGTACTTTCATCACTGCTAGATACTGTCCATTTTCCGTGTGCACCTTCCTGAAGCATGTTCCTAGGGATTAAAAAACAAAACACCAAAAAAATTGTGCATTTTTGCTATGCTCAAGTTTGTTTTCCTTCCTAGTTTCCCTTTGCTTATTATCAGGGAGCTTTGCTTTTTGTATTTGGCAGAATCTCCATGCAACTTCTGACTCGAGAAGATTTCATAGCACGCAAGACTTACTTGTTTCTGTGCCCAGGAAACAAAGAAACACGTGCAACAGGAGCAACCATCAAGCGGGAAGCAGCTAATGGGGAAATCTGCACATGGAAAACCGGCTAGGATAGGGACACGTATAGGAAAGTATTTCAAAAGTCGAAAGAGTAATTTGTTTCATACAGATATTTCTCACGCCGACCCTAACGCTCAGAGGTCTAGCGCGCTCTGCTGAGGAGACACGGGAGCAGA
>NW_009234998.1:18858-19100 GCF_000690835.1 Fulmarus glacialis | reverse complement strand
CCGATGCCGCCCTCGACCTGGGGACCCACTGCCCTCTCCTCTGAAACGCCGGGTTGCTGCTTGGGGACCAGGGAGCAGACAAGACCCGGGCGGTTGGGTGGCATCAGGATGGCGTTCGCGCTCCGTTTGAATCGGCCGAGGTCCCTCGGTGTGTCGGGCTGGTTGTCCATTTGCTATTTAGGTTTTTTGGAGAAGCGGCGTCTGTGTTTCCCACGCTGTCCTTCTGTCTGTGCCATCGAGCC
>NW_009234998.1:0-18754 GCF_000690835.1 Fulmarus glacialis | reverse complement strand
CATTTGGTCACCGTGGCATTACTTTACACACTGCCTTTGCTTGCCGTTGAGTTCTGCCTTGATAGCTATTGTGCGTTCCTGAAGTTGCTTTTGAGACGGGCAGTGTCTTTCTTTGCATTTGTCTCAGTGCTATGGCTGCCTTGACTTCTGCAGCTGGTTACTTAGTTGCCAGGATGGCTACTGTAAGAATTTCTATAGCTTTTGTCTGCAGGGTCTATTTTGCAGTGCTGTGGTTCTTGGGAGCAGCATGTCCTTACTGAGCTAGCCACTGAAATCTGTTTTCGTTATCTCTGATCGTATTGGGTGGATTGCATGGGCACTGCTATGCTTTCCAGCATTGAAAAAGTGAGGAGAAAGTAGTGGGCTGTTACGCTAAGGTGTGTAGCAGGAGAGCAGAGGAGAAGGAGTTGGAAATGCCATTCATTTTGTGTCCACCTGAATGGTGGAGGGTGGTTAGACACCCTGCGGGTATGCTTATGCCTAAAGCTTCAGAGTTCAGCCCTGACTTCCCACCAGAATCAGTGTGTTGGTGTCAGTGCATCAGCCAAATCCGTGCCCAGTTACCTCAGTTTCATAACCCAAATCCCACAGTTGTTTGAGTTGAAAGCTAGACCCTCCTTTCTTCTAAACCCAAGGGTATTGTGCATCACTGCTGTGCTGCACATGCATCCCTGAGGGGCTGGAGCTCCAAGATCATTACCCATGGATGGGACACTTGTAAATGTCAATGGTCAAATTGTTTGTTGGAATGAATTTCATCTTTTTTTTCCTGTTTCTTGGCCAAGTTGTTATTTTTACGTTAGTTATTGGTGACTGCATAACCAATTGTTTGTGTATTTCCCCAACTTCTTGGGAATGACCTGGTCTTTCAAATGAGACTTTCCCAACTATGATTCATGATGGAGCTTTTCAAGTATGGCCATTAAGACGCGAACATATAGTACCATGGTTCGTGCTGGAAACAATAAAAACCCTCCAAATATTTGAAAATTAAGTGTGCAGTGAATCCTAATGAAGAAGATTAACAGGTTTAACCTGCTGCGACAGCCTGCCTTTACCTCTCTTCGTATGCATTTACCTCCTCCCCCAGATTTTGTACCCCTTGGATACCTCTGAAAGGTTCTGGCTTTCTCACCGTTAGATTTGTCTGCACAAGGAATTACAATCAGGTTTCTTGTGGGCATACTCGTATTCCAAAATAATACTGGGCGTGCAAGGAACTATGATTCTATAGCATAGTGGGATCACTGTACTAAAAGCAACGTAATCTCTATTTTTCTTCAAGAGGGAGGAGCCGTTATTTGTAACTGAAATGAATCAGGCAGGTTTTGCTCTTCCCAAAGTTCAGCCTCTGTCACTCCTTATATACCTTCCTGATTCCTCCTGGAGCTCCCCCATGTTCATCAGCGTTGTTCCGGGGGCTGGAGGTGGAGTTGAGGGGAGCAGTCGCTGTGTTTTAGGGAAGGATATTTATTTACCAGATCTGGGGTGTAATACCTTCGCAAATGCAGTCTCTGGAATTGGTCTGAGCATTTATTCAGCTGTGCCCCTCCTTAAATATCTACCTGAATGTTTACCCAATCTTATATTTTTCCTCTTTGGGTGTCTGCTTTTTCTTCTGAGAACCTGGTTTCCTCCTCTGTCAGGCTGTATCTTCCCCAGTTCTGGTTTTTCTTTCTTCCATTCTCTTTTGGACAAAAAAAAATTCTTGCCTCCAGTGGATTTTCTGATCTCTTTCTTCCTCCATTAGGAGATGCTATGGAAGTATGAAGTGTATTTCCTGCATTTATCACTTCATCTCTTCCATCTGTACTTCTTGAGGACTGTTCCTAATGAAGTACGGAATAGTAATGCTTTACAAAGGCCAAAGGAGAAGGCGAAACAACTTCTGAGTGTATTTAAAAGTGGAGGCATCTCTGAAAAAGTCATGCTCTTAACCAAGTGAGCTACACCTCGGGTATGTATTCTCTGCAGAATTAATTCATGTGATCGCTGCCTGAGTCTGGTCACAGCAGATGGTTTAAGGTGAACATGAGATGCTCCATCTCAGTGCCTTGCCTGAATTACGGAAGCTGGAGCGCTGCCCAAGACGTGTTGCCAGGTTGGCCAGGTACATGTCCCATTGCTCTTTGTGTCATGCTGAGCTGAACAGCAGAGAATCTTTCTGTCCTTCCAGTCATGTGGTGGGCAATTGTGGGCCCACAATCCATGTCCTCAGTGAGATGTGTATGGAGAATGAGACAGAAGGGGATCTTTCCAGCGCAAGTGTTTTGAGCTTCACCTCTCTACTTTAGTCTGGAGGCTGGTTTGGGCTTGGAGTGTTTGGGGGTGAGGATTTGGCATATGTTAAAAGTTTAACACAAATCAACTTTGTGAGGAAGCAATCCCTTCAGAAGCATTGCCTTGCTTCCAGTTCTGATAATGCTCCTGCAGAAATCTCTGACAGTCTGTTTTCTGTGTTTGTTGTGGCAGCAAACACTGATTTGTTATTGTATCCTGTAAAAATATCAATGTTTGATTGATTGTTGTGGCAGTATTTTCACCTACAAACCAAAGGGTAACTGCAATATCTTCTCCAAGCAATTTTAGCCAATGATGGTCTGTCTGGGCTTTGCTGAAGAAGGGTAGCTGGTTGCTTTCAATCTTCCTTCATGTCTCCTGCCCTGGTGACATTGTTCATCATAGATCAGTTTAGCTGGAAAATTTTAGTCTTGTACTTTCCTGCCTTACAAAGCACTTGGTGATACCCTGTTTCTTTCACAAGGTCTCTCTGTGTTATATATCACTTAAGTGAAGGTTGCATTCGAGCAACCTTCATCTCTTTGGACAGTGGATTGGATATACTGTGTGTCTATATATATATATTTATGTGTGTGTATATATATCACTATATATATAATAGTCTGTATAACAATATATAGTACATCATGTTATATCTTATATTAAATTTTATGTTGATACATATACCATAGTGTATTGGATATAAATTTTGTCTATAGCATAGTATTTTGGATATACTACTGCTTTTCTTTCAGGCAGTGCAACAGATGAAGCGGTTTTCCTCAGAATTATTCGGAGTTTGCCAGACACATGAAGAGGGTCCACCCTCTATGAAGAGTGGTTTATCCAGTCATGATTATCCATCGAGCTTTCCTCATATATTGCTAGACCATTGCTTTCAAAGTACATTTTCACCCAGAGCTAGACCCCATCACCTCTTGGCCAACGTCTCTATGACTGCTAATGACTTTAGCATTGAAAAACCTGTTCTGATCAACTGGCTGGTCCTCTCCCCTGCACAGCACATGGCAAGGAATGTCACCTGGTGGTCTTTACAGAAAATATTAGAGTATTTATTTTAGAACGAAATTTTAAAAAACCCTTAAAGTTTTCCAGTGATACGCTAGATCCCTATGCAAGTCTTTCAAGTGATTGATTTCTCCCACTCTTCAGATTTTGTACTGTTTCTGTGTGGAATTTGTCTAGCTTCAGCTAGATCCAGTGGATCTGGGGTCTGGCGTCTTTGTCTTGTAGGTTAAAGAGCCCTCTGCTGTCAGAAATCTTCTCCCTTTGTAGTACTCATAGGCCATGGTCAAGTCGCCTTTTAACCTTTTTTCTGATAAGCTAAATATATTGAGCTTCTTAAGGCTCTTACTGTAAGGGGGAGGAGTAATCAGGCTTCCTTCTTGTTCTTTTTTGGAAGCTTTCAATTTGTCAGCGTCCTTTTTGGAGTATGCAGGTAAAAACTGCATGCACTCCTCCCATAATGGTCCCAGCAATCCTGTATATAGTCAAGTAAAAATCATCTCTCTATTCCTGCTCCTGAAGAGTATTCTTCTCTTTATGCACTGGTGGATTTCATTCATTCAGGAATAGTCCCCTTAGAAGCCTCGTGCCGGGAACTCGTGTTCAGTTTGCTGTCAGCCGTTAATTACAAGGCCTTTTCAGAGCTTCTGTTTATCCTTGGATCTTCATCCTTGAAAGCTTACTACATTCGTCTGTTCTTGATGTAAAAATCATCCATAATTAAAATGCTTGTCTTTCTGCACGACCCCGTTGCAGCAGTAACACAACTGGTCTGTGCCAGAGTTTCCACTTCATCATTTACCATCTCACTTGCCTCAGCACCACCTGCAAACCTCACCCACATTTCTGCAAACTTTCTTCAGCCGGTGCCTTCACCCGCTACCAACACATTCCATGATGGGCCACCGTGGCCTCTCAACGGCGAGCTTTGGGGGACTTGTTTTTTGACAGTGGATCCATGCGTGAGGTCTTTTTGCCAGGACAGGTCATGCTTGTGCCATAGCTGTGCACCAAGGTTCAGCCCACAGGTTGTCACGTGCTGCTTTACAGGGATTACCCAAAGCATTAAAAATACCTCGGGCAGTGGTTTCACTTGCCATCGTGCCTTTTCTCCTGGCAGTCCAGTCTGAGTTTAATTTGGGATCAGTCTCTGGGCTCAGGTGCCCACTTGAGAGGTGGAGGCCTGTGTCTGTGAGGTAGATTATGTATCTGTAGGTGATAGCACTTTGGCATGAATTGCATGCTTGGAATTCTCTTGGGATCGGGGAGAATTTTAGATACTTGTGACTTTTAATCCTTTGTTGTATTGTGACCAGGAAGATCTTGATTTAGCCATAAACATCATGTTTTCTGATTTCATAAAATCGTAAGAGCTAGAATCATACTTCATCGTGAACTTGGTGAAGTATGTAAGACAAAACCTCTTCTTCCTCCCAAGGGTGGTTCAGCACTGGCACAGGTTCCCAGGGAGGCTGGGGAAACTCCCTTCTCTGAGGTTTCATGACAACCTCATCTAGCTTTGCAGTTTACTATGAACAAGGGGTTTGGGTGGAGACCTCCAGCGACCTCTTCCCGTGTAAATCTTGCTGTGACACACCGTTGGGTTTCCCTTCCCTCAGCCCTACAGGCGAGGGCAGGATCATCCTACTGGCCCGTTCTGTAGACCGAGGAAAAGCTGTGTGTTCCCAAGCAAGGGAGTGACTCAAAGCTTATCAGTGTCTCAGGTCTGCTGTACGATTGTTCCTGTGCCCATATCCCTGGCCCCAATTCACTCCTTTCATTCTCGATCTGTCTGTCCGTCTTCTTCCTGTTCAGACGCTTGCCCTTTGCACAAATGGCTCTCGCATTGGCTTCGCTGTCAATCGTGAATCCCTAGAAACACAGAATCAAAAGGGCGTCCTTGGGTCCCTTTGGGCACGATGCCAGCTGCTTTCTTTTGCAAACTTAGTGAATTCTATCTTAATGATTTTCTTTTGCCCCTGTTATGCTCTGTGTCCCTCAGCATTCTGGAAACTGCTTTCTGCACCTTCTCCAATCCACTTTCATCTTTCCTGGTGTTGCGTAACTGAAGCATTAGCATGGTCTACCAGAGGATGTCTGACAAGTGCAATGTCCGGTTGCACTGGACATAAAAAAAACCTTTTTCTCATTGCTTAATAATACCTTGCCTGATGCCTTCAAAATAACAATGGTGCCCATAGCTCTACTGTGATTAATAAATCCCTGTCCTCCTCAGCGCTCCCTACTGATGAGCAGAAGTTCTTAGGGCAGGTGTGCTTGTCACTTCTCTTCAATGTATCACTCAGCACTTTGTACTATTGTGTATCTGAGGGTATCACTCAGCACTTAGTACTATTGAACTTGTTAAAAACATACCAATGATCCTACTAGGTCCATCTAGTCCAGAGTCTGCTGCTCCAGTCACTACCAAATCCCTAGGAAGGAGTGTGAATTAAGGCAAGCTTACGTGCTTGTTTTCCTCTGGTACTCCTACAGCTTCCAACTGTTTTCAGCGGAAGGACTGCCATAGCTGGATGTGGTTTCTCGCTCTTCAGTAAGCACCAGTTACTCTCTCTTGCATGAAACTCTCCAGTTTCCCCTCAAGTCCATGCAAATTTCTAGCACCCATAGTGTCCTTTGATTGGAAATTCTGCAGCCACCCATTTCAAGAACTCTCTCTTTTTGTTTATTTTGAACTTGTTTCTTTGTGGTGTTATTTGATGGTCCTCAGTTCCTATGCTGGAAAAGACAGTGAAAAATTATTCTCTGTGCAACCTCTACTTTTCATGTATGGTTTTACAGTCCTTGATCACATCCTCACTTAGTAACCCTTTCCTCTGGACAGAGGTATCTGACCCACTCAGTCATGCCTCTTCATTGCCCTTTCTAGCTCCTATGGAAGGAGCAGAACTGCACACATTTCAAGATGTGGGAAAACCATGGGTTTGTGCAAAGGCATAATGACATTCTCGGTTTTGTTTTCAGTTCCTTTCTCAGGAATTTCTAGCACGTGGTTTGCTTTCTTGATGGCTGCTGAATGCCAAGGAGACATTTTCATGGGTCTGCCTCTCATATCCCAAGGGTATCACTCCTGAGTGGCACTGGTCAGCTTAGAGTCCATCACTTTATATGTGAAGATGGACTTGTTTTTTCTCTGTGTGCATTGCTTTATGTTTATCTAGATTGAAGTTCACTTTGAAGTGCCGTTTAATTGCCCAATCACTCCTCTTGGAAAGTCCTTCTACTTTCCTCAGTTAGTTCTCATCCTCATTATTACCCTCATTAATTTTCTCTCATCAGCCACATTGGCTTCCCTTTGCCCTTTTTCTATATCCATGCTGGTTTTGCTTCTTTAGTGTTTTATTCTCTTAAGTTCTCTCTTAAATCATCATCATCTGTGATACGGACAGTGTCTCCTAACTTAATGCCATTGGGAGGTAAGACATTGATCCTTGTGAGGATCCAGCAGGCTTTCTTTCACCTAGCCTGATAGTTTCTGCGCTTTATTAATTCAAATCCATTTGCAGAGTTTGATCCTTCTAGCTTCTTCCCTACGCTCTGACTAGTTTGCCTGGGACTGAGGGCTCTGAGCAGAGTCATATCCTTGCCCAGACCTCCCTCTGTCAGCTTCAGAACGGTACGGCTCTTGGCAGAAAGGGGTGACCATGCTTTTCACTGGTCTGTTACTGAAGGGAGGGATGGATGATGTGGCTGCCCTGACTTTGGATTCAGCTTCTGGTTTCCTGTATTCTTACATATGTCCTGCAGCTGCAAAGTTACCAGCAATTTTCACCAGTAAAGACTTGCAGCAGAAGTCTGGAACCGTGATAGGTTGACAGGTGGATAACTTCCATGTACCAGCAGTGAGGAGCTATGGTACGTGGAGTCACTGTCACAAGTTGCAACAAGGAAATTATGACTGGTAATGGGTGTTTCAGCACTGGAATGGGTGTCCAAGGTCAGCTGGGGAAGCTTCGCTCCTGGAGATGTTCAGGACTTGCCTGGACAAGGCCCTGAGCAACCCCATCTAGATTTGGGATCAGCCCAGCTGTGAGCAGGAGCTTGGAGCAGAGACCTGCAGAGGTCCCTTCCAGCCGACATCTTCCTTTGAGTCTCTGGGCAACTAGCCTGTGATGTCTTTGAGGAATTTACTTTGCATTCCTTAGTAAAGGGACATCTATGTATAAAAAGAGAGGTGTTAAGTATTACAATAGACCCTTAAACCCTAACAGCTCCACAGGTAAGGTGTGCTCAGCCATTGCAAATATAGAAGATGCTGCGCTTCTTAAAATAGTGTATATGGAGAGTGTGATGTGTCCTTCCTCTGCATGATGTGTCCGTAGGCCTCCATCCCACTCGCAGAGGGAAGAGCCCGGTGTGTTGCATTTTGTGATCCTCCACTGGGCTCTACCAGCCTGTGTCTCCAGGAGATCCAGAGGCCCTCCTCTGGGGAGACTGAATGATTCTTCCGAGATTTTTAAGTAAATCTATTACATACTTACAGTCATTTTAGTGTGCCCTCAGGAATCGTTTTACGATTAATGTAACTTTCTTTAGTACATCTAACCTTCATTTAGTGAATCAAACTTTATTTTCAGTTGCTTCTGCAAAAATGAATATCTTCTATGCTGTAAATTAAGCTGTTGTTAAATGCATGAATGTTTTTATTATTTATTAACTCACTTTAGCTCTAATTGTTTTTATTTCACTCTGCTCATCAGAAATTCTTTTTTTTTCCTCAGATACATTTTTCATTGAATGGAGGTTCCAGAATTACAGCTTTCATACTTAAATTAACATTCTTACTCCTCATGGTTGTGCAGAATTAAGAAAACAAAACGTTAGTATAGACTTAATAAAATGTAAACTGGCTTTATCTCCTAAGACTGCCAGCACTCTGCAAGTCTATTTTTAGTACTCTTATTTGGCACCCTTTCCTGAAATGTGAGCATTTTAATTTTTATTTATCATTTTACTGGGGAGAGGGAGCTCCTAGGTAGCATGACAGGTGAATTTGTCAACAAGTACTGTTGACAAATAAGTCAACAAGTACATGTAAGAAAAGAATTAAAGCTGTTGGCTCAGACTGAGTCTGGGAAGTATTATTTTAGGCATAGAGTCACAGAATGGTTTGGGCTGGAAGGGACCTTTAAAGATCATCTAGTCCACCCCCCCTGCCATGGGCAGGGACATCTTTCACTAGATCAGGTTGCTCAAAGCCCTGCCCAGCCTGACCTTGAACACTTCCAAGGATGGGGCATCCCCAACTTCTCTGGGCAACCTGCTCCAGTGTCTTACCATCCCCATCGTAAAAAAATTTCTTCTGTATGTCCCATCTAAACCTACCCTCTTTCAGTTTAAAACCATTGCCTCTTTTCCTTTTACTACAGACTATGGTAAAAAAGTCTCTGTCTTTCTTATAAACCCTCTTTATATATTGAAAGGCCGCAATAAGACCTCCCCAGAGCCTTCTCTTCTCCAGGCTGAATAACCCCAACTCTCTCAGCCTTTCTTCATAGGAGAGGTGTTCCAGTCCTCTGACCATTTTCATGGCCCTCTTCTGGACCTGCTCGAACAGGTTCATGTCTTTCTTGTACTGGGCACCCCAGAGCTGGACGCAGTACTCCGGGTGGAGCAGAGGGGCAGAATCACCTCCCTTGACCTGCTGGCCATGCTTCTTCTGATGCAGCCCAGGATACGATTAGCTTTCTGGGCTGCAAGTACACATGGCCCACTCATGTCCAGTTTTTCTTCTACCAGTATCCCCAAGTCCTTCTCCGCAGGGCTGCTCTCAATCCATTCATCCCCCAGCCTGTATTGATACTGGTGATTGCCCCGACCCCCAGGTGCAGGACGTTGCACTTGGCCTTGTTGAACTTCATGAGGTGAGGTTCATGTTGGCCCACTTCTCAAACCTCTCAAGGTCCCTCTGGATGGCATCCCTTCCCTCAAGCGCATGAACTGCACCACTCAGCTTGGTGCATCTGCAAGCTTGCCAAGAGTGCACTCAATCCCACTATCTATGTCATTGATGAAGGTATTTAGTATTGGTCCCAATATGGACCCTGAGGGACACCACTCGTTACTGGTTTCCACTTGAACATTGAACTGTTGACTGTAACTCTTCGGATGTGGCCATCCAGCCAATTCGTTATCCATCGAACCCATATCTCTCCAGTTTAGTGGCAAGAATGTTGTGGGGGACTGTATCAAAGGCCTTACAGAAGTCCAGGTAGGTGACATCTGTAGCTCTTCCCTTGTCCACTGATGCAGTCACTCGGTCATAGAAAGCCACTAGATTAGTCAGTCAGGCACAATTTGCCCTTGGTGAAGCCATGTTGGCTGTCTCTGATCACCTCCCTGTCTTCCATATGTTTTGACCTAACTTCCAGGAGGATCTGCTCCATGATCTTCCCAGGCACTGAGGTGAGGCTGACTGGTTGCTGGTTCCTAGGGTCCTCATTACCCTTTTTAAAAATGGGTGCAGTATTCTCTTTTCTCCGGTCACTGGGGACTTCACCTGATTGCCATGACTTTTCAAATATGATGGAGAATGGCTTGGCAACTGCATCAGCCAATCCGTCAGGACCCTGGGATGCATCTCATCAGGTCCCATGGATGTGTGTGTGTTAAGGTTCCTCAGGTGGTCTCGAACCTCGTCTTCTCTTACATACATGGGTAGATGTAAATCAAGAGGGTTCATTCAGCTTGTCTATTAAAGTGTGTGTCATTTTCCCTTCAGTACAGAATGAATTTTCTGAAAGCATACATAAACATTTCATAGTGACTCATTTTACATGATATTTTGAAGATAGAATCCAATGAAATTCCAGTACATTGCCAATATAAAATCAATTTACTTATTAGAAAATTACACAAAGTGACAACTGTCACTGGTTTTATACTGAACTTGTATATTTCGATTTCTGAGCAGTAGCAGCAGTTTTCACTCCAGTTGCAGACAGTTGTTTCGTGGTGTTGCTGTCTAAGTTTGCCGTGTAACGCCATGCTGCTGAGCCTCCCTAGCGGGGCAGGTCTCAGCCCTTCCCGGCTGCGTCCGACGGCTGCTGGTGGTCGGATGCTCCTGTCGCACGTGCGGTGTTGGGGGCTGCAGAGGACAGGGAGGTGTGTGCTCTGATCGTGGGGTGCGTGTGTGCAGTGGCGCAGGAGTGGCCCATGGGAGCAGGGCGAGCAGGTGGAGAAAGCTTTAGCTGACGCTCACTGCCTTCAGCCTGGGCTCGTGAGTATTTCGGTCCCCGGGATCCTCCAGCTTCATGTTAGTATTGGAAGAGGGATGTAGTTAAACTTCATCCACTGGGTAAGCAAGAGTTTTAACTGGACTATGATTATTTGGCCAGATCTACAGTCTTATTCCTTGATTAATCCACCTTCCAGTCTGAGTTCACAGCCCCTGCACCCACCCAGTGTTGTAATTATTTTATAGGAGACGGAAAAATGCCTGTGTTTCAAAACTACCTTTCATTTGGTGTCACACAAATATATTTCTTCTTAACAAAATTTACTGAGTAAAAAAAATTTGCAAGTCATGGGAATAGTTGCACCCAAGATAATATTAGCCACAAGTGTTTGCCCACTGCCATCTTGTTATTCAACCATTTTGACATTCTAATCCCTTTGCTCACACAATCATTTTCCCTTTTGACAGTAATGTCACGCTCAATCAAAAGACTGACAATAAGACTGTGACATGCAACCTGAACCCTGACCTATTCGTTTATTGCTATCTAACACTAAACAGAGCACCCTTCCCTTTCCTTCCCTCCCTGTCTCCACCACGCCCTATAGAAAGACACCAGGGCTCAAACATGAAGTCAGGTACCTAGCCATTGAGAAATGTTGTACTTCAGGTTGTCTGATTGCAGTATTTTGGACAAAACTTTGTGTTTTCAAGATACTACATAGTTGTTAACCCCGATTAAATTTCTGGGAATTTTCCTTTCGTTTTATAAATGAGGGAAACGGAGACAGGAATTAAAAATCTATTGCCTGGGACTGTCATTCACTGGGCAGTGTATATAAATACGCCAACTTCTGACTTCCCACCCATGGTGCGTGTCCGCTGGCTACACTGCTCCGGTGGGCATTCCCTTCTGAGGATCTTTACCTGTCAAGAGGGATCCATTGGTTATCATCCCATCTTACTTTCCAGCATCTGCAATGTGTTAGAAAGCAGCTGTGTTCGTTTCGCCACCCTGGTTCCTCCCGCCAGTGCTAACCCCCGTCCCTTTGCAGAAGGGGAAAGAGAAAACCAGGATGGGAACACAGCTAATGAATTGCAGAGAAACAGACTCCGTTTAATTGTCACATCTTCTGACTTCTAAATCCCTGCCTTTGCAAGCCAAATGCTTTTGATTTCACATAGGATTTTGGATGCGGTTCCTACATTTCAAAAAATGACTTAAGGAATAGTCACTGTGTACTTTCAACAGTTCCCAATTGAAGAAAACAATAGGTTTGAACTTCAGAACATCTGTATTTGGACTAAAGGAGGAACTGACTCCTCACTCCAGACTTATTTTCCGTGGACTGGCATCTAGTGGAAGGTAACACTGGCTACGTCTGTAGTAACAACACTGGTGCATAGCACTGGCTTTCCGTTACCATGGCATTCCTTTGTACGGTTTTTGGTCTGTGCCAACGAGTGTCTCCCAGATGATGCCTGAGCATCGTTTAGGACTTAGCTTAGGACCATGCCATTTGTCAGTGGCCAGGTTAGATGTGTCTGTCCCCTTCTGGAGGGTGGGAGAATTTTGCCATCCAGGTGCAAGCTGTGTAATGCCAGTCACCCCTAGGACCAGAGAACAGGCACTCTCCTGTTTTATTTAAAAGTACAGATGCTGTCAAATTGCCCCTTCTTGCAGCATTTGTGGTCCTGATGGGTGGCAGAGTTTTTAATTCATTTCTTCTTTGAGACTGAATGATACAGCCATGCATCTTGACATCTTTGCACTCAGTGCCTCCAGCTAGATATATGGTCTACCAGGCAATGCCTAGGCAGAGCCTCGGTGGAGAGAGGAGGCTACATCAGTGCTATTCCCCTCCACCCCCAAATCATCACTGGCTAGCTCAGTGGGGACTCCTGTGTCACGTACCATAGTCACGTTCTGCCTGCTGCACCTCCCCTCCTGCTTGGGTCAGGTCTGAATCCACCTGAGATTGCTGGGACATTACAGTCGGAGAAGATCAGGAGTAGTAGATAATAAACCCAAGTAGATTTTTTTTCCAGAAGAGAGAGGAGTAATACAAAAGAAAGGGAAGATACCGTGGCAAATACTGAGTACCAGCAGCTAATCTCAGTGAGGGCTGGATCAGGCCTTAAATGTCTGCTAGCTAAAGAAACGCTGCTGAAGTAATGGTGGTGGTAGCTCTTTCTCTTAAGTGGCATGGATGCTGAGAGCCTTCAACTCTCCCTTCTCCTGTCATTGGCTCCAGGGAGGGCTAGCTGGACCTTAGCTGGCTTTTAACCTTCTCAAGCAGACTGGAGTCCCGGACTCGGGCTGCTCACCCTGGAGTTTGCTCTGCCGTTGAGCACCAGCCGAAGTGACAAAACCCTTCAGCCCTCCGTGGATTTGGAGGCACCTCCCAGACTTCCCTTCCAGTCTCACTGGAAATTGCCTCCCTGCTGCTGAGACGTGTGCTGGGTGCACCTGTGTGTGCAGCCCCGACGTGCAGACCTTTGGGGCACATGACTCATTTGTCATTTACAGTCCTGGCCAAGCCCCCAAACACCACCCCAGACAACTCGGTTCCTGTTCCTGTTTCCTCTGCTTCTGTTGCCATCTAGGAAAGCTGATTTTCTCAGACCCTCAATCTAACATGTAAATGCTATCCTAAGCCAAGGACAAACGTTCACCCAGCTTTCTAAGAGAGACAGAGGGTGTATACTTAAGTAGGTAAAACTTGAGTGCATCTCATTTGAGATGGACTTGATTCCAGTTACCCGTGAAGAGTTGCTCCACACTACAGCCTGGGAAGGAAAGAGCTTATATGCCTCCTTCAACAGAAGAGGAACTGGAGCCCGAGATCTCCTTGCTGCCTGTGCAGGACAGTCCACCTTTTGCAAGGAGCATTACTTGAAGCTGGGGAGGAGGAGGAGCGGGATCCATTTTGGATCCCATGTGGGGATGCCTGTTGAGTGTGCGTTGCTCACAGGAGACTGCACCAGGGCTTACACGAGAATATGGAGGGTTTTGGGCAGTAAGCCAAACCAAGCTGGGTCATATGAAACGCAAACAGAAAATAGCAATTTGCAATGCCTCATAACTCAATCAAACCTGTAAAGGGCTTCACAGGGCCAGGAAAAGGTTATCCCTTCGACAGCAGCCCTGCCAAATGTCTCATTTCCTTTCCAAAACCACAGAGCCCTAAGAACTCTTCAGAGATATTTACAGGGATCTTCGGTAACGAGAAGGGTTAGGTGTAAGTTTATTAATTGTCAAGGCTTACATTGCAAGCTTTTATTTCATAGATGTTAAAATTTGAAGGCAGTGTTGTGATCCTCTGATCTGGCCTCTGACATAACAGTTGCTGCACTGAGCCTAATAATGTGTGCGTCAATTCTGTTATATATTTTAGAAAAGTCTTCACCTTTAAGTGATAGAAACTTCTGGCCCCGTTGTTAATTATGTCTACTGAAACATACCTATTTGTTTCTGGCTTTGTTTGGTACTGCATATTCAGCGGTTGACGTGAGTACCTAGTTGGTATTTCTGTTAAAAAGGGAAGTTTCAGTATGCAGTGGTTGGCTGCATATTATTTCTCTGACTGACTTCTCTGGAAAGAAGACCATAATTGTCATTACAGTGTTACTGGAAAGCTGAAGCGAGACCTGTGTGCTGCATTATGATGTTCGGTTCTTTGGTGTGGGAGGTGTGGGTGGCATCCCTGTTGAATGTAAAGAGCAGTGACATATTGGTAACGTGCTGTTGCTGCTTCTGTGTGTTCAGAGCTGAGCTAATACTTGAAGGTTGCCAACGTGGAGTGCGTTGAAGTTGAGTTAAATTAGGATCGCCTTACTTACAATGTTTGCTTCATGTAAGAAATGTTAATTCTAGATGCTTATCTAGAATAGCATCAGTGTAACTGGCTGAATTAACAACCAAAGGCCAAAGTATTACAGAAATGTAAGGCTGTAAAACATGTCAGCTGGTAGGGATTAGGAGAGTGCTCTGCCTACATTAGGTCAGTTATAAACCATCGTGAGCTATTTTTCTATTAAAGAAGAGGTCTCAGTTAATGAATTGTTGTGTGTGGGAATTAATGCTGGATGAGTCCCCCGTGGCTTTCATGATGAGGGTCAAATAAAATATTAATGAAATTAAAACAAACAATCCCTGCTCTTCCCAAGTACCTTCCGGATGGGTTTCTCTACGCATTGGTCAGGGAAGATGTGGAGCCCCACAAGAGACAGGCCAGTGTCATTACTCCCTTTTCACAGGTAGAGAGATGGAGGTGGTGGAAAGCAGTGACCCTGGGGCCACACAGTCCGGCAGCAGGGCTGCACAGGAGGTCCAGGAGTTCTCCTGTCTGGTGCCTTTGCTCTGATCCCTGGTTTCAGCTCCCTTCTCAGAGAAATGAAAGTGCATCCAGGTTGCTCCTGCACTGGCCGGCTGGAAGCTGATCTTTCCAGGCTTGGGATGGCCTTTAGGAGTCCCAAATCTCAAGTCATCTTATTCATAAAACTTCCAGATCAGAGAATATAACCCAGGAGATGTGGATCTTTTCTCCTGATGCCTCATCCACAGGACACATTTCCTTGTCTTGCAGATTGTCCATTCCAGAGCCCGAGTATAGGAGCTGGAATGACAGGTTGGGGAAGGACAGTCTCTTTTTGGTTACACCTGCGCAGTACAGCGCAGTGCAAAAGATCTTGAGCTGGATGGAGCCAAGCAAACTAGCTTCCGGAGCAGCATCCCTGAACAACTTCAGTCCGGTTCCCAGGCTCTCAGTCCAGTTCCCAGGCTAACACAATCATGGTGCTTTCATACTCTAAACTAGAAACTGTGTGGCATAACAGGGTGTTGAATATCTACGGTGCTTTTGGACATAGCACAAAGCTGTAAATTTATTCAGAGGGAGCTCAGAAATCTTCCCGCTGCTGCAAAGTGTAAGGATGTACTCTGCATCTCTGGGCATGGCTCTTATGGGGTACACTGAGCAGCAGTCCAGTGTATGGAGAAGAAGGAGACATAGGCAGGCACTCCAAGCTAAACAGAGTTGATTCTGTTTGCGTCATGCAAAATCAAAGCTAAATGCATTTTCTCGCACCTATTTGTGTACCTTGGACACCGAACAGCCTAAGCAAGACTTGTCACATTTTCTGCATAACGTGCTAGTGCATGTATGTGTGTGCACATGCTCTGGAGAGGGCAGGGCTGTATAATACCCCTTCAGCAAAGGCCACTGGGGGCTCATTACACAGAGCTAGCTAATGACAGCTCATGGCCAGTTAAGGATAATGTAACTTACTGCACTGACAACAAGTGCAAAGAGAAACTTAGGAAGTCATAAAAATTAATTAGGAACATTTTAATGTTTTTTTTTCCTCTCTCTCTGAAGATCAAATAAAGAAGGAAATGGAAATACTAGAATTATTTCAGAGGACAATCAACATACTGATAACCATTCCTCCCTGCTTCCTCAAAAAAATGGGAGGACTGCCTACCTCACATCCTGTGGGTATCACTCCCAGAAATTGGAAATCAGATGTGAAAGTGGCCATATCTTTTCCCCTTCTTATGGGGAAGTTTATTGCATTTTTGGAGAAGATCCTTGCATCTGTAAATAATAATGATTAAGGAAACAGTAATAGTTTTGTCATATTTCCATAGCAGTCCACAAAAGGGTGTCCCGCAGTCCACTCACTCTTTCTCCCCCCTCATCTCCTTGTCTGCCTTTCAGGATTCACCAGGATCTTGTTGTGTTGCTGGTGTAAGCCCCGCTTCCAGAAGAACTGCTCTTGCCCATCTCCACCTCCCCGGGAACAGCCGAAGGGGGGTGCAGAGTGATAAAAATTTATGTTTTCATCAAATCGGGCCAAGGAGAATGGGGGTCCCACACCCAAAAGAATGAAGACACGACAGAACAAGGACTCAGTACGTGAGATGGGAGAGATGGGGTGGGACACCGGAGCCAAGCTGGAGCTGTGGGTTGGGACTGAGGCTCACAGCAAAGCTTGTGGACATGAGTTTGGCGTAGTGGAGTGCCAGGGGTTCAGGGCTTTGGGAGGCTGGGGACAGGGCAGGAGTGGAGGGAGATGCAAAGCAGGACTGATACAGTGATCCCTCTCTTAGATGTCAATGCGGAGTGGACGGAAGAAAGAGACTCCGGGGCCCCGAGAGGAGCTCAGGTCACGGGGTCGAGCTTCCCCCGGGGGCGTCAGCACCTCCAGCAGTGATGGCAAGGCAGAGAAATCCCGACAAGCGACAAAGGTAGTATAAGCTAGTATGCGAGTGTGGGGTGCCCGAGGACTGCCCAGACCGGGGAGAATCTGTTTGGGGATCCAGGGACGCAGATCAGAAGGGATTCATTGAGGAACTCATGCTGGGTTAGCTCTCTGGAATGGGTGGGATCCCTCTTTCTTCTCATCCTCAGCATCTTGCACTTCCCATCATCTTTCAAGAACCGGTCTTCACCAGCCTTTTTTTAGTGCTAATTTTTGCCATTTTCTGGCTCAGTGTTGCACTACTAAGCTCTTCAACACACGTGCTGTGGTGGCTGTATCTCACCTGCTGCAGTCTGTGAAGGTCTGGCAGGGTGGGAGGTTTCCCCATGACGCTCCCACCTCCTTGTTCTCCTTCTCTTTCTTGCAGAAAGGCCGGGTGGAGGAATCCTGCACCCCTAAGGGCAGCAAGCAGGGCCGAACAGAAGAGATCTCAGAGAGTGAAGGGGAGGACACCAATGCTCCCAAAAAACCCAAAACTGAGGTGAGTTATCCCTGCTGTGATTGCTGGCATGTCCTGGGTCCAGGGCAAAGGAGTCTCCTGTTCCCTACCTGTGCTGCTCACACCCACCGAGCTTGAGGTTCCCGCTGCTCGGGAGCCCTGGCACCTTGGGTTTCGCACTGCAGCTCTTCCAACCTAAATGGCATCTGCCTGGCTACAAAAACGCCACCAGGAGTGACGACTGAGCAGATGGAGGCTCTCCGTCTCTTTTTCCTTGTCTGCAGGGGACTGCCGCACTCTTGGAGCTGGGCATGTGCCCTGCCTTAGCCGGCTCAGTGGCAAGAGCCTGGCTCTGCGTGCAGCTGCCGGTCAGGTTAGACTCAGCCTCTTTTGCTCCCCCAGAGCAGTGTGAAACGGAGGTGCTCAAGTCGTGATGGGGTCCGAGTGATGGTTGTGCAAAACCTGTGCATGCACACACTCTGCATAGTTGTGGCAGGGCTTTTCCAAAATGCTGACAGCACCAGGCTGGATTGGTGGTCAGGCCGTTGGAGGAAGACAAAGCTCTTGCTCTTCTCAGTTCCCCGTTAGCCTGTTCAGGGAACTGGCCTTAAAGGCCTGCAAACACGGGGATATTTGCTCGCGTTATGAGGTCATTGTAATTAAACCACTGTGGTTACACCTATGTAATTTCTCCACGTGGACGCTCCTGTTCAGCTTGACAGTGATCTTTTTTCAGTTTAGCCTCTTTTGTAAGCCCCGAGGCTCAAGAGTGGCACTTGTTAATTGTCCATGCTAACTGTTGAATCACCGATGCTTCATTGCCTGAGGTGAGAGGTGTGGGGAGGAGCAGGGATTGGGAAGTGACGGAGGGATATTGGGAGGTAAGGTGTGGGGCAGCCAGAGGAGGAAACGCTCGGGGCGGGGGGCCGGAGGGGAGCGGGTCTCCTCACCGAGGAAGAGACCCGCAGGGGGAAGAAGAGTGATTCTGGGGGCTGTACTGGGCCATGCTGGGCCGTGCGGGGTGCACTGTGGTGCCTGCAGCTCCGTGCCACTTGGTGGTAGCACTGGGTCATACCCTGGCCAACGGCCCATCACTGGTGGTGGTGGAGCTAGGACCTTTCATATCTATTCACTCTCAACCTCGTCTGTAACAGTTCCCTGCCCTCCCTTGCTGCCTCTGTACGCAAGGTGTCCCTCGTTACCTCCTCCCTGAGCGTGTAATGCTCATGAAGGACCTGAGACCACTGAAGTTGCTCCAAGGGGAGGCAGGAGGACTGGTGTTATTTATACCTTGCCAGATGATGTCTCCTTGCCTCTGTGGGGTTTTCTGGTGCTGGCAGAGAAAGGTCAGAAAGCAAGTTCTCTGGGAACTTGAAAAGTATTGTGCATGGTCTGGGAGGCCACATAACGTCTCTCTCCTTCTTCCTACTTCAGGAGTTGCCCTGCCCTCCGTCCCCATCCGATGTTGACAGCCTTGATGGCCACAGCTTCAACGATGAGATGAGCAGTGACCCACGGGACATTGACCAGGATAACAGGAGCAC